>NC_084847.1:22405800-22495727 GCF_033115175.1 Lepus europaeus
CCCTTCCACCCCGTGTGAGGTTCCGCTTCCCCACATGCTTAGGAAATGTAGCATGTTGGAGCCTTATGGCCCCACACGACCTGCAACTCAGGCCAGGGCTCTCTTCTTCTTCAAATTCATTCATTTAATCTACTTATTTGAGGGGTAGAGAGGTAGGCAGCAAAAGATCTCCTATCTGCTGATTTAATCCCCAAATGCCCACAATAGCCAGGGCTGGGCCAGCCAGGAGCCCAGAACTCCATCCGGGTCTCTCACATGAGTGGCAGGGACCCAAGTACTTGGGTCAACACCTGCTGCCACCCAGGGTGCACATTAGGAGGAAGCTGGATGGGAAGCAGAGTCGGGACTTGAACCAGACATGGCAACACAGGACGTGAGCGTCCCAGCTGGTGGCTTAACCCCTGTGCCAAACGTCCACGGAGTGATCAAAGCTCACGCTGTGGCACGCCTCCTGCTCCCCTCAGTGCTGCCACTGCAGCTGCCACGTCACCCAATACTCCACGGTGCATTCGCTCACGACACACCCCCAGGGGAAAATGAGGCCCAAGGACATTAGACGCTCATCCAAGGTCACCCCACTAAGAAGCCGCGGAGCCTAGTGTTAAACCCCAGTGGCGTGGCTCCAGAGGCCAGACAACCCACCGCGACCGGCCAGCTTTTCCTGTAAACGGCTGGAGAGTACACATCTCACACCCTGCCAGTGTGTGCTCGCTGCTGTAATACTCAACTGTCCCACTGTAGCTCGAACACAGCCCCAGACAAAGCCGAAACAAATGGGCTGGCCAGGTTCCAATCACACTTGGTTTATAAGAACAGGCTGAGTCCGGATTCGGCCCGGGGACTGCAGTTTGCCAACCAATCCCTGTTCTAAGCCACCATAGGACACTGCCTCAGCAGGCCCAAGAGGGATAAATGTGCCCCACCTGGCGACAGCAGAGACCAAGCGGAATTAGAGAATTGCCTGCGAAGATCTGAGGTACAGGAGGCAGGCAGCAGGTAAGCCACAGATGACTCAGGGCAAAGAGCTTGGAACGAGAGAGTGCAAGGGGCTGGAAAAGCAGCTGGGAAGTCTCTGTGAACAGAGAGAAGAGGTGCAGAAGGAAGGTACCATTGTTTGCTTCCAGAACCTTCCAGAAGCCCCTCTGGACTCTGAGTGCCCTGTGCCGTTCCCTCCACCTCCTCCCACTCTGCTGTGCCCTCCTGACCACGTGCTTGGCTGCCCTGGGCTCTGGCACCAAGTGACACGTGGCTTTCTCCCGGGCTCTGCCCACTCGCTCTCAGAGCTGAGCAAGTGCCAGCAGCAAGATCTGAGGAGGGAAGCACCTCACAGGGCGCAGGTCCCCTGGAGGCTTCCAGGCCAGGACACTCCTGGAGGCCCCCTGCCTCAGCCAGGATGAGGCTGTAAAGACTCTGACTTCACTGCTGAGATGGACTCCCTGGGACATGTTCAACAAGCGCCCCCCCTCCTCTGCAGGAACCCCTAGTAATGTCCAAATGCCAGGAGCCTTCTGGGGGAGGGGGAGTGTGAGGAAGAGGGGGGAGGGCCTGTAGGTTTGAGCCCAGGCCTAAGGAGGAGCCTGACTCCCCAGCACCAGCCAGTGCCTCAGGTGGGGCCCGGCCCCTCCCGCGGGGTTCTGATCTTTGGTCTAGAAAGGGAGCGGCCTTGACTAGGGCCTTGGGACTTATGAAGATGGCAGAATTTCAGTGCCCCTGGCCCCTCGCCTTAGGAGTCAGCAGGTGCATTTTAACAATAGAACCACTGTGTCTGGCTGTCTGGCACGCAATGCCCTGTGTCCTAGCAAAACACCCTGCTCTTCTGGGAAATCCTCTCCTCACTCCTTGGCCTGCTAATCCAAGTGGAACTGAGTTCCCTCCCAGGGGCGGACGGAGCTGTGACGCAGGCCTGGTCAATCAGAGCATGGTTCATGGTGACTGGTTCAGGGGAACCCAAGAAAGGCAACAACAGGCGTCAGATCGGAAGCGGGAGCTTCTGGTAACTCCCGGTACTCCACGGGGCACAGGAGGAAAAGCAGAGCTGAAAGCAATGCGTCCTCTGACGTGGTCTGAGCCACTGGGCCCAGCCACAGCTGAACGTAGGAGAGCAAGTCATGGAACCGGGATGGGGCCAGGCAGTGGGTGCAGCTAAGACAATGCCTGGGAAGCCCGCGTCCCATGTCAGAGCGCCTGCTTTGCGCCCAGGCCTCTCCACTTCCCATCACAGCTTCCTGCTAACATGCACCCTGGCAGGCACCTCGAGAGGACTCAAGGGCTCGGGTCCCTGCCACCCACGTAGGAGACCTGGATGGAGTTCCAGGCTCCAGTCTTCAGCCTGGCCCAGCATCAGGGGATGGATGATCTCTGTTTTTCTCTCTCTCTGTCTGTCTTTCCCTTAAAATGAAAATAAATTTGAGAGAGAGTTGGGAAGAAGACAGCTTTGCCTCTGATTTGAATTTTAAAATACAGGGAAGGGCTCCAGCACTCCAGGAGAGGGCCCAGGTATCTTTTGCTTCTGCAGTTTTCCCAGCCTCGCCTCCCAGCGGTTCAACAACACCCTGGTTTCACCAACATCACCAAGGGGCAAACGCAGGTTTGCAGTGGGCATTCAGGCCCAGAGTCGGCAAAGTCCTCACTGAGCACTGACTGCACAGAAGCTTCTGGAAGCATGGCAAGACGGCGAAGAACACCTAAACACCGAGGCCCTGCCCTGCACCCACAACGGAAGAATGTGCTTATGAAGCGACATATAAAAAAATGACCAGGGTCCAGAAAGAGTGTCTCATGCTGAGTGGGTGCCTGAGGAGGGAGGGAAGAGTAGACAGAGCCGCCATCTGGCCCGCTCGCCCGCCGCCAGCCCTGGGGAGGCCCTGGGAGGAGACAGGTAGGTTCTCACTCGGCCCGCACGAGCAGGCCTGCTCTCCCTGCCTCCCACCCTCCACACGCCCTTGCATGGCATGGTGACTACGATCCTGGCTGGCTCCCTGCCTGGCACGCTGCTCCACCAGGAGTGGGAGTTCCCAAGCGGCTGCTCTTTCCTGCCTACTCGCAGCGCCCAGACCTGGGCGGACTCTTGAGACGTCTGCAAAGGGGGAGGCTTTCAGAACCCTGCCACCCAAATCCTCACGTCCCCGCTGGCCGGCCCAAGGCCACGCTCGGCCCAGTGCACACTCAGGGTTATCTGTATCTGCCGCCCCTCTCTGCAGCGGGCTCTAAGCTTACTGTCAAGTACCATAAGAAAAAAAAAGAGCAAAGCTGGGGGCGGCCCTGTAGGGTTGTGCAGGTTGTGCGCTATGTCAATGGCTCCCTCTAGAGGTAGAAGGGTCCTGACACCGGGGACCAAGGCAGGCCTGGGGTGGGGAGCGCCTCGCTTGATCTGTCCTTCCCGTATTTGTCTGATCTCCTCCAAGTAACAGCGCTTGCTGCGCGGACAGTCTGTGTTGGGCAAGGTCACGGGAAAGGCCGACGCTTATTGTCCTCACTGTGGGGGTTTCGCAGCTCAGAAAGAGAAAGAGGATGGCAAAGGAAAGGGCCCCCACTGCTTCACATTTGCACCGGCGAGCTTTCCAGAAGGCACTTCGGCCGCCTTGGCCACAACAAGAAACCGGATGTGGCAGAGGAGGGGGAGCAGAGCCTCTGCTTTAATCATCGCAATGAACTTGCTTTTGAGACCTTTAAGGAAAGCCCACCCCACAGTAAATTGTGGAAGGCCAATCCCTTCACTACCAATTTAATGCTGGGCGCCGCCGACGTTCATCAAATCTGACAGCATTTTGGTAAACGACGGCTGTGTTGATTAGGCCGCTGTCCACCCAAGTATTACAAGGCTGAGGAAGCCATAAATCTTAATCCACTGATAGCAGCAGAAAGATCTAAGGCCTGGAAGTGGGGGTGGGGGTGGGGGTGGGGGGGAAGGACAGTAGGAGCAAGAGCCCATTTATCACCACAGCCTATTCCACGGCCAAAGTGGCAGCCTGGAAGCCTGCACGGCCGCCACCATTAACCTCCAGAGCCCTGGCATCGGGGTGTTGGGAAAGGGTGTTAGCGGCACGGGTGTCTGAATGACTTGGTGATCCGGGGACCTTTAGGCCTGGGCACCTGTGAGGCAGCTCTACCCCAGAGGGCTCCCTTAGTGCTGTGCAAGACCATCAGAAGGGAAACCTGCGCCACAGGAAGAGGCTAACGTACTGTGTGTGGTCCGTGACCCTGGGATGTGGGGTGCCACAGAGTTCTGGGGAGCCAGTAGAGGAGGGAAGAGGGTGAGCTGGGAGGGGTGGGTAACACAGGGCTGGCTGGAAATACGGCTGCGACTCCAGGCACTTGCTGTGTATTGGGACCACTGTGTCATACCACTGTGTCCCTTGTCATCCCAGCTGTGCCTAAATGGAGTGATCAGTCCTGCTGGTACTCCTGGTGGGCACTGTCATTGGGAGAAGCCCCCAGACTGGGAGAAGGCTGTGGTCTCTCTCCAGAGGGCGTGGCTTTTGAGAACTGGTCACTGGGCATTGGGGATTTTGCTGCCTAACCACTCCGCCCACCCCTGGCTGCCTCTGAGGGTGGCGGGGCCCATGAGGAAGGGGCTAGGACAAAGAGACTGTCTATGTGCCCCACAGCACCCTGCTTCTCAGGGACCAGCCCAGCCCCCTCTCCCTCGTGACAGTGACATCGGCGTGGTGGGCACACCAAGTCTATTTGTGCCATCCTGGCTCTCGTCTCCTCCGGGAGAAGCTCTGGGCCCACAGTGCCTGCTTCACGGGCAGCTCGAGGGCCAGGGGGCTTTGCCTCGGACAACCTGGCCCCAGCTCCAGCTGCAGCCGCAGACGCAGGAGTGAGCAGCACACCCAGGCTGTGTGCCCGAGGAACGAAGAGGGGCTGGCAGAGTCAGGTGGTCTCGCTCTTGGAAAATGTCAACTACCACATATTGAGGGAGTGAAAACCTGACATGGAGCAGGTGCGGGGGGCCAGAGAACAGAGGCCGGAGAGTGGGGGGCTGCGCCGGGAGGTGGAGAGAAGAGAGCTGCGTTTGGCTCCCAGCGCCCTCTGCAAAGTGCTTCCTGCACACAGCAGCTGGGAACCATCCCTGAAGCACCCAGACGTGGCCTCCTCTTTCAACCCTCTGGGGCAGCTCCTCACATCTGGATTAAAATCCAAGCTCCTTGTGGTTGTCTTCCAGGTACTGTGTGATCCAGCCCCGCCCATCTATGACCCCAAAGCCCCCCGCGCCCTCTCCACTGCAGTGTACTGGTCATGCCCACTGCCTGCCCTAGCCCCTTCCACTGCCCGCCCCCCACTGTGCCTTCTACCTGGGGCACACTCCCCTGCAGCTCCCTGGGGCTGCCACGGGCTGCCACGCAGTCTCCGCGCAGCCAGGGCCCCTGGGGACGAAGCTGCGGCAGACGCGTGTGTTTTCTCTCCTTGTGTATCAACGTGCTTGCCCTTGGCCTCCTACCAACTCCCTGTAGCAGGAGCTCCAGGGGCGCAGGGCCCAGGCCAGCCACACTTGCCTGCTGCGACCCCAGCACCCATCCTGTGCCCCAACCTTAGGAGGGGCACCAGGACAAGCCCGGAGGGAAGGGCCGAGTGGGTACAGGGCCCTGCTGCAGCGAGGAGCCCCGGGGTCTCCAGGCCAGCTGCCCTCCCCGTCCAGACCCGATGGAATCCAGCAGTGGTCAGGCCTCTTATTCACAAGGCACTGGCGAGGCACTGGCCCAGCCGATCCTTAGCGACTCTGCCCAGGGCAGGCGATGTTACCGACTCTGCTCCACAAAGCACAAGGTGACACAACTTACCTGAGACCGCTCAACTACTGGGGGGTGGAGCCACGGCCTTGAACCCAGGCTGCTCTTGACAATTTCTCGGGTGTACGTGCCACCTGCCCCAGGTGCTCCCACCCTGACACTGCAGACAGTCCCTCTCTGATGGACCACCCCTGTCCCACACTGCACACTGCACACAGCCTTCACAGCAACCACGGGAGGTCTTCCTGATGCTGGGACCAAAGCCGAGAGAGGTTGTGTCGCCTAACAGGGCACACAGCTGGGTTAGCAAGGCGCATGGCTCAGAGATGCTGTGTTACCTGCTCCAGGACACACAGTTAATAAGTGTCCAAAGCCTATTCCCTCCCACTGTCTGGGGACCCCAAAACCCAAATGCCCCCATGAGCCAGTGGGAAATGGAAACCTGGAAGGAGAAAGGCAGCGGCCCAAGCCTGAGAATAAACTGCAATGGCCACAGGCCTCAGCTTCGGGGCTCTAAGGGAGTGGTGGGGCCTGCGGCCAACAAGAGGCCTTGTGCCCTGCTCCCAGGGGACGACTGCTGGTGGCTGCCTAACACTAGGACAGCCCAGCTTGGGAGCCACAACTTCCATTTTTCCAAGGAAATAGGACTCCAGATATTTTCTATACAAAATCTTTTGGGGCCAGTGTTGTGGTGTAGCAGGTAAAGCCACGACCTGAGACACTGGCATACCATATGGGCACCGGTCTAGTCCCAGCTGCTCTACTTCCAATCCAGCTCCCTGCTAATGGCCTAGGAAAAGCAGCGGAGGATGGCCCAAGTGTTTGGGCCCCTGCCACTCACATGGGAGACTTGGATGAAACTCCTGGCTCCTGGCTTCAGCCTAGACACCACTGACCATTACAGCCATCTGGGGAATTAGGAACCAGTGGATGGAAGATCTCTCTGTCTCTCCCTCTCTCGCTGTAACTCTTTCAAAGTTAAAAAAAAAAAAAAAAAAAAAAAAAAAAAAAAAAAAAAAAAAAAAAAAACTTAAACAACAACTTTGAAATATAAATGTTGGCAGGAACCGAGGTCTTTGTTACACTGCGGGCACCACGCATGATCTGGAGGCAAGTGTGCCCATCATCCTCAAGCTGCTGACTTCCAGGATCCAGCAGGCCATATGCTTGACATAACCGTCACACCCTCCTCCCGGCTGGGCAGCCTCCCCACGGGGTCACAGCCAGCACTCCCGGGGCAGGAGCTGAGCCTTCTTTGATTTTTTTCTGTAACTCCAGAGCCTAGCACAGTGCCTGGGCCCTGGCAGGTGAAATTAGTGGATGATTTTGTTCACGAAATGAATGCTCCCTCCATCCAGTCCCCATTTGTCTAAATCTCTGGGAGCCACATTTGGGTGGCCTAGAGCCCATGGCAGGGGAAGGGCGTTAGGCTTTGTGCCACTCTCCTCCTAGGGGGCCCGGCTGATTGGTAGAGATCAGAGAGCCAAACGCGGTACTTCTCAGTTTCCCTTGGGCTCCGGGTATGATTTAGGGTCACCAATCAGGTGGCCTCACAAGACAGGGAAAGCAGAAGTGAGGAAAGGAGGGGACAGACGCAGGCTGTTTCAGTGCTGAGCACAGGTGGCCAGGCCGTGGGCAGGGTCTTCCTTCCAGGGCAGTGCTCACAGGCACAGGGACATCTTGAGGCCAAAGGTTGGCTTCCTGATTCCCAGACAGCAGCTCAGGAGACCTTCTGCTTCTGGTCCCCGCCAGGCAGCTGACGGCTAAGTGGCTTCCCTCCCATCATCATTCCCGCAGGCTCAGCTCAGAGCCCACTCCTCACGCTGGCCCAAGGCTTGTGCCAGCACCCGGATTCTCTGCACCACAGCCCTTTCTGCTTAAAATAGCCGGGGTGGTCTCTTCGGGCAGGCACTGAGTGACCCCGACTGATGGAGTGCAGAAGGACAATCACAGCCCTCGGAGCCTCGGGAAGCCAGGAAATTAGGCATGATTAGGTGCTGCGAAGCGAGGACCTCAAGGAGAGGCTGGGGAAGGACGCTAATTAATCCGAGGCCACGTCTTTTAAATGGCGCGGAGTCTGGGGCCGACCATGAAGTCACAGCCAGGAAGACACAAATATGGCTCCTGATAATAGAAGGCACTCAGAACCACTCCAAGAACTGTCAGGAGTGAGAGGTGGAGAAAAGGCCTCGCTAATGAGAAATTAACATTCATGGTTGGGGACAGAAGCAGGCCTCAGGGCCGCCTGCACCGGTGTGGAGATAAGGCAGGGACAGCCTTCCCCCAGGAAGCACACACTTGAGCGTGCCCTTGTCGGGAGGCAGAAAGATCACACCGGCTTTGGGGTTCCCGGCCCAGGGTTCCAATCCCAGCCAGGCACCCGAGTCTGGACAGCAGCACAATGACCTTCAGGGTAACCGCACAAAGGGGTGCAGAAAGCCCAGGAATGCCTTTATATCACCCCCTACCTTTGCAACAGGGCAAAATGCAGCTCTGAATGCTGGTGAACACAAGGTTCATAACAATAACAACAACAACAATAATAATTTAAAAACCTGCCGTGTAAGCCTCACCAAGTTAGGTCTCTGGGAGGGGAGCTTGGGTATCTGTGTTTTTTTTTTTGTTTGTTTGTTTGTTTTTAAGATTTTATTTATTTATTTGAGAAGTAGAGCTACAGAGAGAGGGAGGGACTGAGAGAAAAGCCTTCCATCCACTGGTTCACTCCCCAGATGGCCACAATGGCTGGAGCTGGGCCCCTCTGAAGCCAGGAACCAGGAGCTTCTTCCAGGTCTCCCATGTGGGTGCAGAGACCCAAGGACTTGCGCCATCCTCCAGTGCCTTCCCAGGCCATAGCAGAGAGCTGGATCAGAACAGGAGCAGCTGGGACACAAACTGGCACCCACATGGGATGCCCACGCTGCAGGCAAAGGCTCAACCAGCCCCTGGGTACCCACGTTTGAAAAATCTGCCCAGGGGATTCAAATAGGTAGTCAAGGCAGAGACCACCTTGAGGCCAGGTATGGAACGAGTGGCGGCAGGATATGGTATCAAGGACAACACAGGCAAGAGCGAGAAACTTGGCATCAAAGGTCTAGGTTGGAGTCTTGACCCTGCCACGTCTTAGCTGTGACCTTGAAGAGCTCGCTGAACTTCTCAGAGCACCTGTCCCCTCAGCTCCCATGCAGGAAGGCACTGGGCTGCACCCTGGAGGTCTCTTGGCAGGATCGAGGAGAGGAGACACACGTGGTGTCTAAGCTTGGTCCCGCCTGGTCCCCGGGATAGCTGCTCAGAAAGGCAGGCTGCTGACCTGAGCCGCATCCGCAGCAACTCAAACTGACCTCTGGATCCTCTGAGGCAAGGGCTTTGTGCCACTCACTCACTCTGCCCCTGGCGTCTAGGAGCATGCATGGCATACAGCAGGTGCTCAATAAAAAATCTGCTGTAAGACTAAGTCATTGCGAGGGAGCAGAGTCTGACCTCCCCACGCTCCCGAGTGGGGCCGGGATGACCCTATCCAGAAGGGAGGACCACACGGCAGAAAGAGGACGGCGCGCCCAGAACGGGCACCACTAGGGCGCCCAGCCACACCCACCGGCTGCCCTGGGGGATCTGAAACGCTCTGATCTGTTTCCAGCCCCTCGACCGTCCCACGCCCTATTTTAAAGCAGGAGCCGGGGCCACAGACCTGGTGCCATCCTCGGCGCTGCACTCTGCTGGGGGCCATCTGTGAACCGTGTCGCAAGGCGTCTTCGGCTTCTCGAAGCAGGGTTCTTCGTGCACAATCTGCGGCAGAGGCAGCGAGGACACTGGTAAGGCGCTGATGGCTCGCTTGCGCCCAGGGGTGTTTCGTAACAGGCATCTAAGGTGCGTGTCGGCGTGCCCCAAAGTCTTGTATGGGAGGACGCTCCCTGCAGTGCTGTGTGCAGTGGCGGTGTGTGTGTGTGTGTGTGTGTGTGAGTGTGTGGTTAGGAAGCAGGCTAACCACCCAGCGACCAGGGGAACTGAGCCACAGCACGTCAGCACTGCAGGGCGACAAGCAAAATGTGCTGTCCCATCAGGCAGATGGAGATGTGCAAACCATGTATCTCCAAGATACAGGGGCCTGGGAAGGCACTGCTTGTGCACCAGGTCACTAGCTGGACTAGCCAGGGAAACAGGATAGATTTAACTGGTGAATGAATGAATATATTGCTGGCACGCCCAGGATGGTGAATCCTGCTCTCTGCTCCTCCCTGAAACCTGGACCAGGAGGGGCGCAGGTTTCCCTTGCAGCCCTTGGAGCCAGGAAGCTCAGACTAAGCCGTGCTGAGCTGCCCTGGTTCTCCCAGGGGAACAGGCTGGAACACCACTTCCTCTTCTTGTCCCTTGGTGTGGCTGTGATTTTCACTGTTTCTGAACAGCGCGGGATCTTGCATGTGTGTGAGGCAGCAGCGCATCAGAGTAACGCGCACTGAGGTCACCATGTGCCGCACCCTTTACGGTTCTCACAGCATTTCCTCTTCCTGGCCAGCCCGCAACATGGGTGTAGTTATTCCCATTTTCCAGGGGAGGAAACTGAGGATCAGGCAGGACCCGACTGCCTGAGATGTCCAAGCTAGAACGTGGTGCGACGGGGTCCATTCCCATCTCGTTCTGTCTTGTTTCAGATGCTTCTCTTGTGGCTCAGTAGCACGCTAGCAACTCAGACAAAGAGGATCGTCTTACAGGACCCTGGCACCCAGGAACAGGCACCCTCTTTAGTTTCCATTTTAAAGACGGGCAAACAGAGTGGACGCTGGGCAGGTACAGCAGGTGAGATGCCACTGCTTGGAGTGCTCTACTGCCGATCCAGCTCCTTGCTAATGCACAACCCTGGGAGGCAGCAGGTGGTGACACAAGAGTTCAGGTTCCTGCCACCCATGTGGGAGACCTGGATGGAGTTTCAGACCCCAGGCTTTGGGCTGGGCCAGTCTTGGCTGTTGCAAGCATTTGGAGAGTGAACCAGCAGATGTAAGATCTACTCCCTCCCCCCTCTCTTTGTCTCTCCTCCTCCCACCCCTTTGCCTTTCAATAAATAAAAAATCTTTCTAAAAGACGATCAAATAAAGGCACAGGGAGACTGAATGGCTTCCCCACAGTAACATGTCCCAATCAAGACCTGATACCACGTGCTCTGCTGTTCTGTTTATTCAACTATCAATCATTTTAAAAAATGTTTTAGTGTTTCAGTTTTATCTACTTGAAAGGCAGAGAGAGAGAGAGAGAGAGAGAGGGAGAGAGAGGAACCTCCCATCTGCTGGCTCACTCCCCAAATGCCTGCAATGGCCAGGACTAGGCTAGGTCAAAGCCAGGAGCCCAGAACTCCATCCCAATCTCCCACGTGAGTGGCAGGGGCCCAGGTACTTAACCCAATACCTGCTGCCTCCCATGACCCATGAGCATGGAGCTGGATGGGAAGCAGAGGAGCCAGGACTCAACCCAGCCCTCTGCAGGATGTGGGTGTCCCAAGTGGCGGTTTAACCCACCGCACCACAACGCCCCCCCCCCCCCAGTCATTTCTGATGCCTACACTAGGCCAGACACTAAGTTGGGAGCTTTCCTACGACACCTGCAGGATGCCTGTGTTTTTCTTAGCCATGTGAAATCTGTTTCAGGGTGCACAGTATGGATGAACTAAATACAAAAATGAATGATGAATCAAATATTACATCTGGGTTAAAGTTAAGACAGATCGAGCGAACATCAGGAATAATCGAAAAGACCCTACACTTTTCCTTAACTGACTGACGCTGGAGACCAGGAAATGTAAAAGCTAGAAATGTGTTGCTCTAGGATAGCGGAGGCCAAGACCCATTTGAAAAATAACAAGGATTTCGCTTTCTCGCTCTCACGCCCTCTCTGGTGAAGTAGGTGTAGTGCATGCATGCGCAGTAAGGCCTCTGCAGGCAGGGTCACCGGCACACAGGCGGTGGTCCACAGCCCCTCACTGCTTTCATGCAGCAGCGCTGCTGCTTGGCTGGGAAGGGGCTGCGCTCACCGTGGGTCCCCTCGGCGTGCGAGGCACTCCTGGAGAAGTCGGAGCGCACGGCCTTCCGAGGCGATGGCTTCTGTTCCGAATTGGCCCCGTTGACGTAGACAGAGAACCCTTGTTCCAAGTGCTCCAGGTGTAGCTGCATGGGGTCCTTGGCTTTCAAATGCTTCAGCACCCTGGAAGAGAAACCGTCACTTGTTGCTAAGCCACCCCCAAGCCGGGAGGAGTGAACCACCGTGGTGATGGCTGAGTGTCTCTCCTCAGGCCCACGATGCCCACGGGGGACAGAGCCCTGCAGGGAAGGTGTTGCACATCAGCAAGCAGGAATGCATGTGGTCCCTGCCCCGGGAGGGCTGGGGCACAGGTAGCAAGCGGGCCCTGCGAGCCTACAGCTGGGTTTTCCAAGATAAAGCAACTTTGTGGCCTTGGCGACACTTTGATGTGTAGCTAACAGGGGCTTTAGGGCCCCAGGTTCTAAGAAATTTCACCCAACACATCTACAAATCAGGAAACACCCCTTGTCAGACTGGGCAGCCAATGTTTTTGCGTCAGTGAATACATGTGTTTCAAACGCTCACTCTTGATTTCTCAAATGCCGTATTATTTTGTATTCTAATGCAGTCAAAACCCGCGTCAGCGCAGGCCCTGGCTTGCGAGTAATTTACGACTATCACACTCCGGCTGGGAGGGGCTGAGCGTGAGCGTGGCCAGGGCTGCGGTTTAGCTTTCCCTAAAGCCCAAACCTCAAGCCTGCAGCGTGGTCCTGTCCACCTTCCTGACGTGGCTCTCCAGTCTCCCCAGAACTGCTTCCTGTCACCCCAAACGGGCCAGTGTCTTTAACAAACACCTGTACCCACCCCCGCTTCAACTCGATTCACGGACAACCAAACAACCTGGCGACAGGTGTGCGTCCTCTGTAGTCACGAAGTAAGTACCCACCAAACGGGCAACATTACAAAATGTCTCAATGGCGGGAATCACATAAAAGGCAGGCCCGACAAAGTCCGTTCGCAGTGCATGTATGACAGTCTCATCATGCGTGGTAGTTCACTGGGAATGCTTAATTAGCCAACGCAGAACCGCTGTTCCTGGGGCCAATACAGGGTGGCTTCTTGCAAGCGTCTCCTTCCATTTTCATGAAGCAATCAATGCGTAACCTTGGGACCTTGCCGGCTCATTCGCATTGACCTCACGGCCAAGAGCACTCTGGTCTACGCCTGCGCAAAGCTTACCCAACGCACATATTTGTTTCCATCAGGCGCACTGCAGCCTTCTCATGCTTAGGGATTCTGGACGGCTGTGGGCACTCTTTCAGGGGGCTGGCCAAGACAGTGAGATCACCAGCAAACAGCCCCCAACTGGGAAGCATGGGGCACAGACAGAACACTTGTTCACAGTAGGAGAGCAGGGTACTGCCTCGGACCACCTCGGCTGTGTCAAGGGACTCTTCACGGGTTACTGAGTGACCACAAAAGCACAGCCCACATTGATTACTGGGTAACAGGTTAAGTTCCACCAAGCAGACAAAGTCACAGATAGGGAACCCGGGACCCAGGAGGATCAACTGTGTCAGGACAATGAGTTTTCACAACCACCCTACAGATGAGGCACAGAGAGGGTGGGTAAGTTGTCCAAGGTCACACAGTAGCGGGGCAAGGTGCCAAGTTAGGCATCTGGGCAAGGCTCCAAGTTAGGCATTACCACAACAAAGACAGCCTCTAATGGTAATGAGATGATGCTGAATCCAGCAAGCTGGACACTGCCAGAAACTCACAGACCCAATCCAGAAATAATATGAAAACATACAAAATGCCACGTGTTCCATCTCTGTCCAGTAAGCACATTCCCAAGCATCAGCTCTGGTCAAGAAGACAAGCAGGAGGTGGGTGTTGGGGCACAGCAGATTAAGCCACTGCGTGGGATGCCTGCATTTTGTATCGGAGTGCTGGTTTGAATTCTGGCTACTCTGCTTCCGATCCAGCTCCCTGCTAATGTGCCTGGCAAGTAGCAGATGATGGCTCGAGGAACTCCTTGAGTTCCTGCCACCCACATGGAAGACCCGGATGGAGTTCCTGGATTTAGCCCAGCCCAGACCTGGCTGTTGCAGGCATTTGGGGAGTGAACCAGGGGACGGAACATCTCTCTCTCTCTGCACTTTGCCTTTCAAATATATATATGTAGGGGTTTTTTTCTTTCTTTTTTAAAAAAAGAAGATGGTCAGTGTTCAGTCATAACAGAACCCTGCCAATAACCCCAACATCTGACAGCAGGGAAGCAGAGACTGGGATGTTATGTTACACAGTCGTGTGTCCCTGAGCAATGCGTCGGCAAGTCTGTTGTGTCGACATCATGGGACATGCTTACTAAGACAGCTCCAGTGTCACCAGCTGAGACCATCTTATGGCACCGCCGTCATATAGGCGGTCCACCATTGGCTAAGACATCAGCGGGCAGTGCATGGCTGTCATTGTGAAAGCCGCAGGTGAACAGGAGATGGGTTGGCTCTGGGGGGCGGTGGGCTGAAGGGACAGAATAAAGGGGGCACCAGTGCAGTCAATGCAAAGCTGGAGAATGGCGTTTGTGGTCCCAGAGTGGAAGGTGCTGAGTGCAAAGCTACAATCGGCGGGAGAAGCACGGCGGTGGCACTGTTGGTGATTTCTTTGTTTACTTTTAAATGTTTCTCCACGACTGGGCCATCCATCTTACCCACCATCGCGGCAGGAGCATTTATTACAGCCTGCTTATCTCCTGCCAGCCTTAGGAGCTGGGGAGATGCCTGATTGTTGGGCAACAACAGGAAAACACAAGTAACCAAGAGGCAATTTCTAAACACGACAACCGCTGAGCTCACTCCCAGGAGCCAACAACGGACAAGGAGGGCACCGGCATCTCCATGGAGAGGGAAGGAGACCGGGGTCGCGGAGGCCCCGCGATGGGGTGGGAAGTCTGATCACCCAGGAAGAGAGCCTGCCTCGACTTTTCTCCGGGAGTCTGCTCTGTCTCCTGATGCCACACTAGCCGTTACGCCATAGCCTTACCCAGGATCTGAGGCTGACACTCCATGTGTGCCTCGCCTTTAGCAGAGTGATTTATGAAAATGTGGATTTATGAAACTGATAAATTAGGAGATAATTATTCAGCTTGTGAAAAGAATTGCTAAAGGAACTCCTCTCTAGCCGCTGAGCGTGTCGGTAGCATCCAGGTGGCATCAAAGAAAAATGTTTTTGTTTTAATTGATGGCCTGCTTTGCATAAGAAGTTGTCCTCTGTGGAGGAGACTCAGATAAATCAGACGCAGCCCCTGCCCTATGTGAAGCGGGGCCCTGCCCGCCTGCGCCTGCCACCAGGGCACCCGGATGACTGCTATTACACTGCCGACTGATCTGTGGCTTCGCTGTTCCTCCTCCTGTCCCCACGGGAATCTGAGCCCCAGGGCACGGGCATCTGTCCCACCAGCCACGGTGCCTGCTGAGGGTGAGGGACAAGGGGGAGAGGCCCTCGAGGCCCATTTCTGGAACAAGTGGCCCCGAGGACCTCAAGGTCTAGCAGGAAACATGGAGGGGTATCCAAGGCTCCAACGTCGCAGCCATCCCTTTCCTGTGATCCCCGGGTTGCCTCTGGGGTTACCTGGACAGAGAGCTCTTGCTGCACAGAGGGGGAAGTGGAGGCAGGCTGACTTAGGAGTTCCTCGGGTCATAAGGGTATGTGGTGGCAAGCTGACATGGCCGGGATGGTTGGGGAGGACTCCCCATCTCACGGGCCACCAAAGAAGGGACTCAAGATGGTGAAAAGGACTTAGGGATCGAAAGGGCAGGTCAGCGTGTTTGCTGCTCATGGGATGCCAGCCCACTTGTGAGCACCTTCATAACTGAGCTGTCTCTGGGCTCTGGGTGGTGTGGGTGCCACAGGACCATACACCAGCCACGTGGTTTTTTGAGACATAGTTGTCCCAAAGATCAGCTGAGAGTTCACCAAAGGCCAAGGATTCTCTGGATTCTTCTCAGGGAGAAGTCAGGTTCAATATCAAGAGGAGGGACAGGCACCTGGCACAGCAGTTACAGTGCGGCTTGGGGTGCCCACACTATATACAACAGTGCCTGGGTTCGAGTCACGGCCCTGCTTCCAATCCCAGCTTCTTGCTAACACATACCCTGGGAGGTAGGAGGTGATGGCTCAAAGTACTTGGGTCCCTGCCACCCAAGTGAGAGACCCCGATCAAGGTCCTGTCTCCTGGCTTCAGCTTGGCCCAGCTTCAGCTATTGCGGGCAGGTGGGGAGAGAGTTGCCAGCAGATGGGAGAGTTCAGGGTTGGGGTGGGGGGTGGAAGGAGAGGGACGGTGATGGGAATCACTGGCTTGGCGGTGGGCTTCCGACGGCCTTCCAGCACCTGTCTCACTTCATCCTTCAGTGGCCGGGAGACATGGGTTCTTCCCGCTTTACAGATAAACGTCCCCAAGGCCAGAGCAGTCAGCTGAGCCAGGAACTGAGTTCTGGCCTGCAGGGCTCCAGAGCCTGTGCTCTCACCTAGCCCCTTCGGCATTTTTTTGCCTCCAACCCCAGGCATCACTGCACGGAGACTCCAAACAAGTGCAATTCATGCGAGGGAGCAAATACTCCCCTCTGAAGACTTCTTGGAGGTGGTGCCATTTCCAGCCAGCCTTGAAGGATGAAGAGAGGGAAGGCAGCGTAAAGCCTCTAGCAGTCACCTGGAGAGGCCAAGGGAGCATCATGTGGAGGGCGGAGCTCAGGACTATGACCTTGGGTGAGCCACTAGCCCTCCCCAGACCCCATGTCCTCTTTGACAAGTGAGACAGTTGGGGCTGGTGCTGTGGCGTAGCGGGGAAAGCCACCACCTGCAGTGCCAGCATCCCATATGGACACTGGTTCAAATCCTGGCTGCTCCACTTCTGATCCAGCTCTCTGCTATGGCCTGGAAAGCAGCAGAAGATGGCCCAAGTCCTTGGGCCCCTGCATCCGTGTCGGAGACCTGGAGGAAGCTCTTGGCTTCAGAGCTCAGCCCCAGCCATCTGGGGAGTGAACCAGTGGATGGAAGACCTCTGTCTACCTCCCCCTCTCTGTTAACTCTCCTTTCAAATAAATAAGTAAATCTTTAAATAAAAGAAAAGAAAAGAGACTGAGAAGGGCATGAGGCAGCCTGTGCCTCCACGGGCTGCCATGAGGACACAAAGGACAGCGAGTGAAGACCCCAGAGTAGACGCTGGCCGAGGGGAAGCAGGCAAAGATCTTGGTACTTTCCTCTGGGGCCAGCACGCACGGCTCCTGGACATGTTTCCCTATAGGTTTCCCTCCATCGATCTTTCTCAAGGATCAAATGATAGGACCACTGCTGAGTGCCTGGACCTGCTGCACTGACTCCCTGGAGAGAGGTGGGATGGTCCCTGTGTCGCCAGCTCCTCGGGGGCAAGGGCCCTAACCTTGTCAGTGGCCCTCGATATCGCTTTGGGTGTGACTGCAGCTTGCATGTGGTGGAGTGACTGGAGTCACTAAGAGTCTGCAGGGATATGTGGCTGGCGTGGGGAGGAGGGGGGTACGCAGCAGGGTCTGTGCAGAGCCTCCCCCTGCCCCATCCCACCCTTGTGTTCCCCCAGAGTCACCATCACTCCAGTAGTTAGAGGTGGCCTTGTGGCCAGGGTGCTCCCCAGGGACAGGTGCTGGGTGACGGGCACCTGGTCTCCCTGCTGCCCAGCAGCTCTCCCTCAAAACATAGCTGCTCAGGGCTCCTTTGGAAACACGGCCACTCCTTCTCCAACTCCATGCTTTGGTGGAACCCACTCCAACACCCAACTCAGCAGGGCAGCCAGCAGGACTCAGGGAGTGACTGGCTCAGGGTGAGAGCCCACCCGGCCGACAGGAAGGAACTAGAGGAACTACTCGCTTCCCTCTGAGGTAGGATCTAAGCAGAGGCTTCCACTGGCTACCCTGGCTACTGTGAGGGGAGCACCTGTCCCCTGGAAAAACGCCGATGATAGATGCAGAAGGACTGACTTCGGTGATGGAATTTCAGCACTTACATCCAGGTATGCTTGAAGCCACAGTCTCAGGCTGCATTTCTTAACTTCAAGAGCCAGTAAACAGGGCTGGCACTGTGGCATAGTGGGCTAAGCTTTTTCCTGCGGTGCCGGCATCCCATATGGGCGCTGGCTCGAGTCCTGGCTGCTCCACTTCCGATCCAGCTCTCTGCTATGGCCTGGGAAAGCAGTGGAAGATGGCCCAAGTCCTTGAGTCCCTGCACCTGCATCAGAGACCTGGAAGAAGCTCCTGGCTCCTGGCTCTAGATTGGCAGAGCTCTGGCCATTGAGGCTATCTGGGGAGTGACCCAGTGCGTGGAAGACCTCTCTCTCTCTCTCCCTTTCTGTCTGTAACTCTACCTCTCAAACAAGTAAATAAAATCTTAAAAAAAAAAAAAATCAGTAAACTGTTTCCTAGCAGCTGAAGTTCTTTGCTTTGGGTTTCTGTCTTACAACAAAGGAACACTAAATAAGGCAATCTGTGCGCTTCTCGCTCCTCGCTGGCACCACTCCCCTCTTCCCACTACATGGAATGGGATGCCAGAACTTAGGGGCCCTCAGTGAGACCTTGCTGAATCAAAGAACTGACGTTACCTGCCCTGATGGACAGACCTCTGCCAAGATCCCACCCCGTGATTGCACACCCTTTCCCGGGGTTGCACAGCCTGGGTTTCCGGCCCCCTCGACGCCCACTGTGAAGCTCAGAGACTGGTTTTCTGCCTGATTCTACACATTCCCAAGTCGACTGCAGCTTATTGCCCAATAAACGCCTCCTTTGTGCACTGAGGCCCTCTGGCAACTGTGCAGGATTCTGTCCTCTTGGGTATTTCTGACAACATGAAAATAAAACAGCTCCTCTATTTCCTGGTTGCAAGACCGTGGGCAAGTTGCTCATTGTTCCGGGCCTCCACTTCCTTTCTGTACAATGGGTATGATTACTATTTGCCCTGCTGGGCAGTGTGGAGATAAAATAAAAAGCCGGGCTGTGGTGTCTGGCCCACGCTCTCCCTGACCAGAGCTCAGGGGCACGCCCATCTCTCACAGCTCTCCATTTGAAGTTCCTGCGTTCCAGCTCTGTCTTCTAATTTCCTGCCACCAAGACAGCACCCACTTGGAGCTGGCATTGTGCAGCAGGTTAGGCTGCCGCTTATGACACCAGCATCCCACAGGAGCGCACCAGTTCAAGTCCCGGCTGCTCTGCTTCCGATCCAGTTCCCGGCTAATCTGCCTGGGAAAGCAGTGCAAGATGGTCTAAGTGTTTAGACCCCTTCTAGCCACATGGAGACCTGGATCAAGTTCCTGGCTCCTGGCTTCAGCCATTTGGGGAGTAAACCAGCACACGGAAGATCTCTCTCTAATTCTGCTTTTCAAATAAATAAATAAACAAACCTTAAAAAAAAAAAAAAGATGGTTCCTGCTTGTAGACAGCACAAACTACCTCCACCCCCATCCCATTTGATGGCAGCTGTTTTGATTTATTTCTCATTGCCTTTGAGCTCCAACCTCATCTCTGGAAATTCTCGGGATGCTACCTGCGGGTCTCTCTTTAGCTGTACATCTATCGATCCCCTCATTAACAAGAAGCCATTTGCTCCTAAAGAACAATGACACTCTCTCCCCAGACGCGTCACATGCACATGATTACAGCCGTCACCCAAGTGTGCGGTGGCACCACCCGGCCTGTCAGAATGGAATAAAAATGCCCCTCTCCGAGAAAATCTCACGTGGGGCTCATCAACATTCAAGCTGGCCCCAGGGTGGGTCCCTAGGCACAGAGGACAGTGCCTGCCGTTTCAGGCCGGTCCCGGGAAGTTCACCCACTCAGAATTTTGTCCCTGGAAGGTGGTGCCACCTCACCAGGGGGCATCTGGCAATGTGGGCAGATGTTGCCATGAACATAGGACTCTGGGTGGAACTGGGTAAAGAGGCTCCACTACACCGCACAGGACTACCTAGAGCCATAAAACGTGCCCAGCACCATGCACCACCAGAGCAGCTGCTGACAACTACCAGTGGTCCAATTAGTCAGGCAAGCTGAATCCACACTCAGGACGACGGCCCTCCCCTCTTCCCTGCAAGCCCGCAAGTCCATGTTCCTAGCGCAAAGGCCCAAATTAGCCTCCCCCTCCTGGAGATCCGTCTTGTGGGCCTGCAGTGTTCTTCTGTTTATTTTGTGCCTACACTGGAATTCATTACCAACATTTGAAAACTCCAGAGGCTTCACAACACAGGTTTGGATTTGCAGCTTGTCTGGCAAACTCAGAGGATCCGGCCCCCTGGAGGCCCGTGTTCCCACAAACGGCTGACCTGAGCCGATCAGGCCCTGCTGTGGGAGCTCTTCGCTGGCCGCCTGGCCCCCTCCTAGCACCCAGGTCGGCAAGGCTAACTTACGGCAAGTTTCCAGGCCTGCAGACAAACCACGGCGGCCTGAAAACGAGCTTTCTCTCTGCTCTGCCAAGGAACCACTTTCATGTTCACGGTGCCTCTTTGGAAAACCAGACGATGCTGCTGCGACCTCCCCCCCTCCCATCACCACACCCTGCACCTGCTGCAAGCTCTTCCAAACACCAGCACCCGCTTTACTTTAATGCCATCTCCACCTATCTCAAAATGCCGGTGTGAAAGGGCTCCGCCTTTACATAACACGGTGGCGTGATTACAGGCTCAGATTTCAAGGGACTGTCAAAGCCTGTGAGATCCCAGGCTGGGCTATTGTGCAGGCCCTGCCAAATTCCTTTTCCTGACAATCTTACCTTCTCCCCCAACAGAGGCGGGGAGGCAGGGGGTGGTACTTACACGTCCCACAGTTTGCTATGGCTCAATCAAAAGAGGCAATTAAATCGGTGAATGGGGAACTAGGAGCCGGAGCCGGGCTGGCAGACAATGCTCTCAAGCCTCTGAGGGGAGGGTGGGCCAGCATCCCATTCCCACATGAAGCAGAGCCTACGTGCTGTTAATAAATCTAAACAGATTTTTTTTTATTTGGCTAATAGCCAGGGCTGCCGACGGGCGGCTTCATCTTACCGGTTTCTCTGCTGAAGCAATATTAAATACTCATCATGTTTCTCATCAAAGTCTGTCACCATGTCCTTAGTGTAACCCTGAAAGGAAGAAACAGAGCCGTGTGACATCGGAATGCAGGGAAGTCTTCGCTGGGAGCCAGGGCGCCGCGCATCGCGCCCAGCGGCAGTGGCGACCTTGATGAAGGCCCAGCTCCCTGGGCGCGTCGCTCTGGCGACCTGGAGCCCCGGAGATCAGCTGATGGCCCAGCGGGTCTCACACGCACACAGCTTTCATCATCTTCACAGAGGAGAAAGTTGAGTCCCCAGCGTCGCTACTGTTTGTCCCTCCTGGTGCCCCAGAAAAACTGCGGCTCGGACGAGAGGGGGGCTTCATGGTTTTCTCACTTGGTGATGGCAATCATTATGACCAGATGCGACCTGAATCAGCTGTTTCAAAGGGGGGCTCCTTCTCTCCTGGCCGCTGCAAGAGAACCTCAGGCTAACTATAAACCATGGAGTCATTACAGAAATAGATGGCCCCCCCAGAGCACAGGCTCCTATGGAGGGGATGTTTGTGGTTCCCTGGCACGGCTCTGGATTGCCTGCAGGAAACATCCACACCTTCTGGCAGCTCACTGCCCTCCTGACATGCCCTTGAACGTGCCTTTGTTCTCCTCTGGAGCCCCATGGCCTTGGCCTTGCCAATCAACACACTCCTCCCCCACCAGCCACCAAGACCCAAGTCAGCCCCGGGGCTCTGCGGATACCCTTGGGAAAGAGATGCTCTCTTTCTCCTGGGGGAGCTTGAGCTGATGAGCTGCAGGCCTGGAACTGCCCAAGAATGAAACTGGGAAAAAAGGCAGCAGAGGCAGGCATTGGACATAGCAGTTTAAAGCACCGCTTGGGACGCTCACATTCTGTATCAGTGCTAGGGTTCAAGTCCTGCCTCTGCTCCCAATCCCAGCTCCCTGCTAATGCACACCCTGAGAGGCAGCAGGCGATGGTTCATCTTGTTGGGTCCTTGCTACTCATGTGGGAGATAGGACTGACTTCCTGGCAAGCCAGGCCACAGTTGCAGGCATTTGGGGAATGAAGTAGTGAATGGACAATCCCTCTTTCTCTCTCTCTCTCTGCATTTCATAAACAAATAGCAGATCCAACACAGGGCGAGAGAGATTCCTCATGACGTAAGTTGAGCCCCTGGAGCCACTCCATGCCTTTTGTTATCTGGACAACTCAGCTATTGCTTGATAAGTTTCAGCTGAGTTTCTATTATCCACAGTCAACGATTTTAGGAACTACACCAAGATCTGACCATCAGACATAACCCCTATTATGATTTAGTACAGCTTCACGGAGGAATAATTAATATATAATCAACTATAAGGGGCCGACACTGTGGCTCACTTGGCTAATCCTCCGCCTGTGGCGCCGGAATCCCATATGGGCTCCGAGTTCTAGTCCCGGTTGCTCCTCTTCCAGTCCAGCTCTCTGCTGTGGCCTGGGAGGGCAGTGGAGGATGGCCCAAGTGCTTTGGCCCCTGCACCCGCATGGGAGACCAGGAAGGAGCACCTGGCTCCCAGCTTCGGATCGGTGCAGCGCTGGCCGTGGCGGCCATTTGGGGAGTGAACCAACAGAAGGAAGACCTTTCTCTCTGTCTCTGTCTATAACTCTACCTATCAAATAAAATATATTATATATATATATATATATATATAATCAACTATGCCTATCTCAAGGGACCCAGGCACACACCAAGATAGCCCTCCACTGACATGATAGGGGCTCATCTGGATGTTTCCTTCTATCCATAATATACATAGATACCCAGCTACACACAAATACACACAGCTGCTTTCAAACAAAACGAACTCGGACTATAAATGATGCATTGCAATCTGCTGTTTCTTAAATAACTTTTGGCCAAGAAATGGATTGAAGATACAGTATCACCTTGGTACGGGGTCACAAGTTACCACAAATTAAAGAGGTGAGGATTTAATTGATAGGTAGGACATCTGTAACGGAAATGCAATTTGTGAGGGAATTCTAATGACTATCACAGCACACGGGGGCTGGGGGGAGAGGAGGGA
Organism: Lepus europaeus; assembly: GCF_033115175.1. Lineage (NCBI taxonomy): Eukaryota > Metazoa > Chordata > Mammalia > Lagomorpha > Leporidae > Lepus > Lepus europaeus. Next base: position 22,428,665 of record NC_084847.1, read on the forward strand.
GAAGACAATCCCATCATTCTTTTCTTCTCCAAATCTGTCTTTAACCCCAGTATTCCACTAGAACACTCCCCAAGGCTGAATCAGGATCGCCTTAGCTACATACATTGTCTCTTCTCTCCACCCTTTCCAACCGCTCCAGGCCAGGGGGAACTGCCGAGGCGCCCTTCCCCAGGCTGCCCTCTTACCCTCCCCGGTCTACAGGACTGCACAAGCTCTCTGCCTGCCCTTGCATCCTTGCCCCAGGTGAGGACAGTCAGCATCTGCCTGTCTCTTCCTATCTGCTTCCCCCTCTGATCGGGAAACAAGACCCTGTGGACGGGGCACCCAGAGGTCGATCTGCCATCAGCGCGGACAGCCAACCTGCTCTTTCTCCTCCCATTTCCTAGATGAGCCCAGCTTATTGCCATCTGCTTCCCTCCTCCTGTGTCACCTCCACTTCTCCTCCTTGAGTCCTTCCTCTCTGTCCCCACGCATTAGTTAGCTTTTTACTACTGGAAAAAATACCCCGGAGTAGCTGCTGCTTTTTTTTTTTTTTTAAGTTTTATGATTTTGAAAGGCAGAGTTATAGAAAGGGAGGTCGTCCATCTGCTGGTTCACTCCCCAGATGGTTGCAAAAACCAGGGCTGGGCCAGGCTGAAGCCAGGAGCTGGTTGGGAAGTAGAGCAGCCAGGACTTGAACTGGCGCCCATAGGGGATGTGCCACAGCGCCTTCCCCACCACCCCAGCCCCCCGCCTCCTGGGCCCGAGTTGCTTCCTAGGAAGGAAGAAGCTTGTATTTTGGAAGTTCACAGTCCAAGACTGGGCAAGCCTCATTGGTTCAGGCATCTGGAGAGGACAGAAGATGGGGAGAGAGGACCCCACGGCGATTCAAGCAGAGACATAGGAAACACCCTCTACATCTACCACCTCTTAGTCTCTCCTAACAAAGCCATCACGGTTTGCTCACTGGCTCCACCCTAGCAGCTGAATCCAATTCCGTCACTTCTCAAAGGTCCCACCTACAGACACCGTAATTGGATGAAGCCTCCACCCTAATCCACTGACCACTAACCAATGACAGTAAACCTAAGACGGGGGTTTACATGTCAGCGTGAGTTTGGGGAACCAAAGCCTGCTCAAACCCTAACTCCCTTTGGGAACAGGATGCAGTGCCCTCATTGTCTCTCCTGATGTCTCTGGAGCCTGAGTTCCCCGGAGCTTCCTGCTGGCTGATCTGACCACTAGGAAATGAGCAATAATACGGAAGGAGGGTACTATGAAGTTACAGGAAAGTATAAAAAAAAAAAAAAAAGAAAAGAAAAAGCTAGCAGTGACTTTCCCTGGCTTTCTGAGGTGCCCACGGAGATTACTCGGGCCCTGCTGGGACTGAGCCCTGCCTCACCCCGCACTGTGGCAAGCACAGGAGACCTTGGCCCTGGGGAAGAAGTGGTTTGCAGGCTACTGAGTCCAGGGAGGATTCTCGGTTCCTTCCAGAACAACAACATGTGTCCTGTGCAAACAGTTTTATGTGGCATTTCCGTATCCACGTTTCTCCTTTGATCTTCATAGCAGCTCTTGAAGTGGTTATTATTACCCCATTTGAGATACAAGGAGACCCATCCACGCAGCCTTCCAGAACACGGAGCCTACTCCATGGCAATTTACATAACCATTTTGAAATAGGAAAATGACCACGGATGTATTAAGGTGTGGAATGAGACTTCCAGTGACATTTTTAGATGAAATGCAGGACTTCAAAGACATGTCCGTCAGTAAGGGGCCACTCAGGGCTGTCACCTCAGACCCTCCACGGGAGGCATTATCTCTCCTCCGCCAGGATGGAGATAGCATCAGAAAGACTAGAAGCCTCCTAAACACTGACATGCATACAAGTCACCTGGAATTGCAGGGAAATGCAGAACCTGACTCAGTAGCTCTGGGGAGGGCCCAAGCCTGAATTTATATATATATATATATATATATATATATATATATATATATATATATATATATATATATTTTATTTGAGAGAGATCCCATCCACACCCCAAATGCCTGCAACAGCCAGGGCTGGGACAGCTCAATCCAGGTCCCCCACATCAGTGGCAGAAACTCAACCATTCGAGCCACGCTGCTGCCTCCCAGGGTTGGCATTAGCAGGAAGCTGGAGTCGGGAGCCACAGCCCGGTATGGAACCCAGGAACTCTGAAGTGGGATGCAGGAGTCCTAACTGCTAGGCTAAACGTCTGCCCCCCACACCTGCACTTCCAATGAGCTCCTGGGTAAGGCTCACTTGAGTAGCAAGGCCCCTGAGCTAGCTGACCTTACTCCCCACTACTGATAATACCCTCACCTCTAGCCAGACTGTCTCTGAACTTGAGTCAGGAAGAACATGGAGTCTAGACATGGTTCCAAGGCACAATGCCGCCACTTAGCTTCCTTATCTGTAAAATGGGAGTAACAGCAGTAGCCGTCCGGTTGGACTTTTGTTTCCATGATGGGGATAACTGTTTTTTGTGGTTTTTTTTTTTTTTTTTTTTTGGACAGGCAGAGTGGACAGTGAGAGAGAGACAGAGAGAAAGGTCTTCCTTTACCGTTGGTCCACCCTCTAATGGCTGCTGCAGCCAGTGCGCTGCGGCCGGCGCACCGCGCTGATCCGAAGCCAGGAGCCAGGTGCCCCTCCTAGTCTCCCATGCAGGTGCAGGGCCCAAGGACCTGGGCCATCCTCCTCTGCACTCCTGGGGCACAGCAGAGAGCTGGACTGGAAGAGGAGCAACCGGGACAGAATCCGGCGCCCTGACCAGGGCTAGAACCTGGTGTGCCGGCGCTGCAAGGCGGGGGATTAGCCTATTGAGCCGCGGCGCCGGCCGGGGCTAACTGTTGATTGGATGCAGTGATGGTGGAAAGGACTTAGCGTGGTACCTGGCCCTATAAAGTTACAGCTGCACTTACAGAATTCCATCATGGGAATAGCACTACCTAGAGCCCTTCCCCTTGCCAGCTCCTAACCCAGTGCCTTCACCATTCCATTCCCTGTCCTAGTCCACCCCTCCCCATGCCCTTCCATTCTCCACTCAGACTCTCCAAGGCCCAGCTCAGTCCCCAAAGTCTCCACGAAGTCCTCCCCTCATCCCCACTCACTGCAGTTCTTCCTGAAACCCTGCAATTAGTATTAAATTATATACAACACGGTGTGAAATAGTATGTAATTAAGTGCTAACTTGCTAGCACTTAACTACAGTCTGTATTGCTCCCTAATTACCTGGGGATTTGGAGCCTGGGGGTGAGTCTCTCCTGAGACTCAGTGTCCTCGTCTGTCAAACGGGGGTATTTAATCCGCTCTACCCCCACAGGGCTGCTACAGAGATTACGACGAGACAAGTGCAGGTAATACAGGGTCTTTTTCCTTCTTCTTCTTGAGTCTCCAGGTGGATGACAAACTCCCGGGGGCAGACTGTAGCATGGGGAAGGAGAGGACATGACACGGGGAGCCAGGACACCCGGGCTCTGGGCCTAGCTTCCCTGCTGCCCGGCTTCTTGATGCTAACTGCATAGGGTGCCTAAGCATTCCCTGTGTGTCGACAGCACTAACCCTTTCCACACCTAACCTGGCTCAGCACAACTCTAGGTCACACACCAGCCGCTGCCTCTCGCTAGCCTGGCACACTTCATTCTGCTGAGGTTTTAGTTTGTTGTCTAGAATGGAGGGATGTACATTCAAGGCACCCAACAGAGGGGTGGCGGCTCTGCAAAATGCCAACTTTATCACCATTGCTTTTCAGCAAATGTTTATCAAGTGCATACCCTATGGCCAACCCCTTTAAGGATGTAGGCAGGGTTTACCAGAAGCTCTGAGCTAGTGTATATTCAGATTCCAACTTGCCTGTGTGGATAGTACTTAACCTATGGTCCATGGTCCAGGGCCACACTGCATGACCCCCAGGCATGTCGGGTATGGTGTGCAAAGTGCTCCCTCTGCTGCGCATGTGCAGGCTGCAACTGCAATGGAGCATGCAAGCTCTTACCAGTGCTGGGAACACCCATTCAGTGGAATGCACAGGGGCCAGCATTGTGACACAGCTAAGCCGCTGTCTGCAACCCAGGAAGCCCACATCAGAATGCCGGCAAGAGTCCCAGCCACTCCACTTCTGATCCAGCTCCCTGCTAATGTTCCTAGGAAGGCAGCAGAAGATGGTACAAGTAACTGAGCCCTGCCACTCATGGAGTTTCTAGGCCTGGTTCTGCCTGCCCTAGATCTGGCTGTTGTGATCATTTGGGGAGCTAACCGGCAGATGGCAGATCACTCTTCTCTCTGTGTCTCTTCCTCTTTCACTCTGCCTTGCAAATAAATAAATAATTTTTTTAAAGGTAGAGTCAAAGAGAGAGAGAGGGAGAGACAGAGACAAAGGCCTTCCATCTGCTGGTTCACTCCCCAAATGGCCACAATGGCCAGAGCTGGGCTGATCTGAAGCCAGGAATCAGGAGCTTCTTCTGGGTTTCCCACGTGGGTACAGGGGTCCAAGCACTTGGGCCATTTTCCACAGAATTTGCAGGCCACAGCAGAGAACTGGGTCAGAAAAGGAGCAGCTGGGACACAAACCAGCACCCATATGGGATGTTGGTGCTGCAGGCAGAGGCTTAGCTAAGTACACCACAGCACTGGCCCCCAAATAAATAAATCTTAAATAAATATATAAAGGTATGCACAAGGGTGTTTCAGTCTCAGGGTCCAGAACCTTCATCAGCCTACTTAAGGCACCTGTGACCCAGAAAAGGGGAGAAATAATTCTAACAAAACACACAAAATGTAGCAACGGTCAGAATGAGAGGACAAGGCAGGTCTCTGAGGGCTCAGGCAGGCCCCAATCCTTGCAGCCATTCTCAACGCCTCCCTCCCTCCCCCCCGCACACTGCATCCATCAGCTCCACCTGAAAACTACTGCATACAGCCCCCACCCCCGCCCTTAACCACAGAGGACGCGGTCCCAGACCCCAGGGGGAGTACCAACCCTACACACACCGCACTGAGCAGCTTCTCCGTGGCCTATCCGAATTGCCAGCATCACCACTCTTGCGCGCTGAGGCCAAATGAAGTAAAATAAGGGTTCTGTGAACAAAAGCCCTGCTAGACTGCAACAGTAGACACGAGATGGCTTACGGGCAGGCAGCCTACACAGCGTGGACACACTGGACAAGGAATGATTCACGTCCTGGGCAGGACAGAACAGGAGGGTGTGGGGTTTCATCCTGCCACTCAGGGACCTCCTGGAGCTTTCCATGTAGGGTTTACAGTCCTCACCAAAACTCAGAAAGGGAAGCCGTGGATAAGGGGAAACTACCCTATCCAAAATCTACCATTTCCCTGCCTCCTCTCCCACACTGGCCGCCTGCACTGCCTTCGTCCCTGCTGTCAGCGCTCCTTACTGCACACAGGGGCCAGAAGATTTAAAGCGGAATCACGTGGCTCCAGCTCAGGACTCCACGTGGATTCTCATCCCCCTCAGAGTCAAGGACAAGGCCCTCCCAGGGCCCTGTACACGGGATCTCAATTCCCGCCTCTGGCCTGCCTGCCACCGCTCCACTCCTCCTCCTCATCCCAGTACTGCCAGCACCCATGAGTCCCTCCACTCGGAGTGCTCTGTTGCCAGGAAACTGCCCCACCTGCAGACCTTCTTCAAGACTTGGCCCTGCTGGTGTTGTGACACAATCAGTAAAGCCGCCTCCTGTTGACACCAGTATTCCATTTCGAAGTACAGGTTCAAGTCTCGGCTGTTCCACTTCTGATCCAGCTCTCTGCTAATGAGCCTGGGAAAGGAGCAGAAGATGGCCCAAGTGCTTGGACCCCTGCCATGCATGTGGGAGACCCGGATGGAGTTTCTGGCTCCTGGCTTTGCCCTGGCTTGTGGCTTGTAGCAATTTGAGGTAGTGAACCAGCAAATGAACAGCCTCTGTTAATCTGCCTTTCAAACACACACACACACACACACACACAACAAGAAACAAAAAGGCCTCCTTCTCAGTGAGGTCTTCCCTGACCACTGCAAGCTGTGCACATCCAGCACCTGCCTTTCAAACCCTGCTGACACAACGTCCAATTTACCTTCCATGTACGAGGCCTCCGCGTGGTTCCTATGCTAGAATGAAAATCCTTGGATGCCAGAGAGCTCTGTCTGTTTTGTGCCTGGTGTGTTCCAAGCCCCCAGAACAGTACCTGACCACGAGGGGGGCCCTTTGATAAGTACTGTCTGAAAGCAGACTGGGATTTGAAAGTGGAAAAGGTTGCCTAGGCAGCAAGCAAGGGGCAGGGCCTCCAGGCAGCAGGACGAGCACCTGCATGGGTTTGGGGACCAGACACAGCATGAGTTGCTCACCGACCAGGCAGAGGCAGTGCCCAACTTCACCAAGGAGGGATTAGCAGGTCTGAGCTATGGCCAGTGAACAGTCTAAGGAGTTGAGATGTGACATGAAGGCAAATTCTCATTGTCGCTCTTGCTACCCTTGTCATTGTTACCCCTAATGCTAGCCCTAGAAGAGGCGTAGAATTTTATCAATGGCCATGTTATTAATTCTCTCTGGGGGCAAAAGAAAAAAAAAAGGGAAAACTGAATTGGAAAGAAACATCATAAATCAGTTATACTTAAAGACGCGCAACAGACTCCATATTTCAGGGATCACGTATTCCTCTGAGGCCAGAATATTGGAATTCTCCTAAACGCGGCTGATTTAGTGAGTGCGGAGGCCTGCGCTGCATTAACGAGTTGTTGAGAGCGAGCACAGAGTCGGCAGCCAGGGCTTGCGGACGCTGTAGCTCCACCTCGCAGGCAGCAGCCCCCGGCAGAGAAAAACAGCACCTCAGAGTGCGTTAACAAGGAGGCTGCCAGACGCAGTGTCTGCAGCCAGGGCGGGGTTCACAGGGCCCCTTCACCTCCCTGGGTTCCAGCAACCCCACCCCCTCCCCCAGCTCCACACCTTTTTTTAAAATTAATTAATTTATTTGAAAGGCAAAGAGTGAGAGAGAGGTCTTCCATCTGCTGGTTCACTCCCCAAACCAAATGGCCACAACAACCAGGGCTGGGTCAGGCTGAAGCCAGGAGCCAGGAACTCCATCCTGGTCTCCCATCATGGGTGGCAGGGACCTAAGTCCTTGGGCCAACCTCCACTGCTTTCCCAGTCACATTAGCAAGGAGCTGGATCGGAAGCAGAGCAGCCGGGACCTGAACCAGTGTTCTGATGTGGGATGTCGCTGTCCCAAAGCAGCGACTTAATCTGCTGTGACATAGCTCCACGTTAGCTGAGGGACGATTTATGAGTAATAAGAGAATGTTCCTGGTTCCTGGGGCCCAGCTCTCTGGGCCGCCCATATGCTCTCTGTGGGTGCTTAGTCAGGTCCCACAATAATCCTGTGCTCTGGGAGCACGCCCCCATTTCACAGAGGAGAAAACTGAGGCCTACAAAGCTGCAGCAAATTGCCTGAAGGCCATGCCTGGAGACAGCAGATGCATGATTTTTGTCGGCTCAGTTTCTGTTCCTTTTCTCCTGGTTACATCACCTTGGTTTCCCTTTGGAAAACCCCTGTCCTCCACCCTCAACCCACACAGCGCACACGGAGAACATGCCCACACTCCAAGGGCAGGCACATGACCCATGCCAGGCCAGGTGCGTGCCCAGCCAACAGACTAACCCAGGCATCAGGTGAGCTTGCTGGTAAAGTCTCCCTCTGACATAACTAGTTCCACGAGGAAACATTGCCCCAAGTGACATCCACACAGAGGCGGCAGAGTCAAGGATGGTGAGAAACAGACCTGAAGGGACCCTGATCCTCGCAACAGTGGTCAGGACTTGGATCCAGCCATGCCTGGACTATTCAGGCGCATGGCCCAATATGTTCATTTCTTCCCTCAAACCGGTTTGAATCATGTGTGCGTGTGCGTGTGCGTGTGCGTGTGTGTGTGAGAGAGAGAGAGAGACCTGATCCTGGGAGGCACAGAGGTGGGGCTCATACTCAGCAGTGTCTGCACTAAACGAATCAGAGGAATCCAAGGAACCAGAGAAGCATTTACTAGAGGATTAAATGACACCTTAATGAATGCTCTCAGTGGCCCTACCCCCAGTAAAAGGCAACACAGACGTCCCTGCCAATACAAACCCCTACTCTTCCTTCAAAACCTGCCCTGAAAGACAGCCCCTCTGTTGTGGCGATTTTGTTGCGTCCCAGTGCTGGGTGCTAAGTCCATAGGGAATGTTAGTCCAATGAAAAGCTGTTAGGCTAAGCCTATTTGCACTACATTTGCTGACACTTCCCCCAAAAGCAACCACAAACACTTTGTATCCAGTGTTCTTAATGTTGCAAACAAAAGCCAGGCAACAGAGACTTAAAGCGGTGGCTGATACTGCCCCCTTCAGGTGGAAAGAAAGACAAGAAAACCCTGCAGCAAACATTCGCATTCCCGGAGTCTGGGGGGTGGGTTATGTCCTAACAAAATATTGCATGCTGTGCACACGCCTGGCGGCTCGTCGGAGGCGGAGTCTGCGTTATCTCTGAGTGTCTTAGCCTCACACTTATTACTACCTTTCCTGCTATGATCCTCTCTTTACCACTACCAATGTATACATGGAGGCCCAGAATCTATTTCTTAGATTCCAGGACAAAAGACACTGTATTTTTAGGAATATGTTTTCTTCCACAGCTCCCTGAAAAACTCATTTTCAATACAAATCTGATGGGAAATAATCAGCATTGCTTTTTATGCTCAGGGAAGTTTTCTTGCGAGATTGCAATTGTGTATTATCAACTCTCTTATCCTGGCAAATAGAGAAGACTTTGTAAATCCTGAATGAGTTTACGTTAAAAAGGAAACTTTCCATTAACGCCGTAAATGGAAAATCATTAGCGTGTGCCATAAATAGAAGGTAAGTACAGACATAAATACGGAGCTGCTAAGACAGGGAAGGCCGCCAGGCCCCCTGAGCAAAGCACACGCAGGGGACCGAGTTCACACAACCTTGGGGGGGGGGCGGGGATTCTCACAGTTGTTCAGTGTTTAATGAGCACCTGCTCTGGCCAGGCCCTGATCTGGACAATGCAGACAACAAGGAGCACAGGTCTCTGAGGTCATGGGTGTGTGTGCTAGTGATGATCTGAGAAGGGAGTCAGCACATGGGAGAAGTCTGTCTCTCTCTGCTTCCCAAATACTCAACACTTCAAGAAGTAAGTACCGCGAATACAGCATGTCCATGGCCAAGTGTTATGGAGTGTGGGACGGAGGGGAGAGGCTGTTTTCGGCCAGGGGCATCAGAGAAGGCAGGAGGTGAACCCCTGAGGGGGTCCAGACACAGGGGGTTTCTAGGAGGGTGCTGAGGTTGGGATGTGCTCAGCATGTCTTCGGAGGCGCTCAGAGTCCAGTGTGGCCAGAAGAGGGGCTGGGACTCCTGCCACATCCGAGGTAGCCCAGGAGCTGCTGGGGGCTTTGGGCAGAGCTGACCTCATCTCCCCTAAGTCTCATGCAAGTCCTGAAGTTACTAAGGTGAAGGCCAAGGCCAAGGCCAGGGCCAGAGCAGCTCAGCAGGGTTGAGGCCGCCCCGCTCCTTAGGAGAGCTGGGAGAGGGTCCAGGTCGGTGCTGCACAGCCTGTGACAGTGACTGAGCAGGCCAGCACTGCTTCCACATTGCTAGGCCAGGCCGGTGCTGTCAGCGACACTGACGGAGGGCAGCTGCCACCTGTCACAGCCTGTCAGTCCTGCAGGACAGGACAGGCGCCTGCCGGCAGAGTGGCGGCCATGGCTGAATCCGTCTCCATCCACCCGATTTGCATCAGGGAACTTTTCCTTCTCAGGGAATGGACTGCCCAACCAGCATATCCTTCCCAAGATGGCGCCCATCCCCACATGTTGCCCCTGGCCCTGAAGAGGGAGGAGCCTACTTCTCCTGCTGATTTTCTACAGCTCCTCCTGGTTGGGCCTTGTGCCGAGGATTACAGACAGAGATGAACTTAGTCTGGCCCCGGCCCCATCCCAGTAGGCTGTTTCTCCAGCCTTCAATGCCCCCCACCCACCCAAGAGTGAGCAGGTTTGGCCCAGGGCCTTCTCTTCCAGGAGCCTCTCCTGATTGCCCCAGCCCTGAGAGCATCTCTCCTCCTTTGTCTGTGGTCTCCCCAAGCCCCCATGGGGATGCCAGATGCACGGGGCCACGGGCAGCGCCAGCTTGTTTGCTCCTCATCTCCCAGCACCACATGGGTTCCTGGCATTTGCAAGGAGCTTATGAGGGATTTGTTGATGGGAAGGAAGGAGGAGGAGCACGAGGAAAGGCAGGGCGGAAGGCCAAGTCACCATCCTCAAAGAGCATGGAGACGGGAAAGCTGGTGCTCTAGGGCAGAGCGGGAGGTGCCACAGAGAGGAGGCTCCCAGCCACATGGGCAGTGGCTGTGCTGAGGGGTCTGGCTGTACTCTGCGGGGGCTGTGCAGGATTCTGACAGAGCGCTGAAGTGCCAAGGGGCTCACCTGGAGGGTGAGGAGGCCCTGGGAGGGGCTAGGAAGACACACAGGAAGGGAACGGCATGTGCACAAGCAGCGTGCAAGAGACCCTGGAGCCTGGCTTGGGGCTGGGATGGAGTGGGCTCAAAGAACGCTGCTGGATCCCGGCTTTGGACATCGTGGGCCCGCTTTAGGCTCGGTGAGGGCAAAGGTGCTGAGGGAGACCTCGCTCTCAAGTCCAGGGCAGCTAGGTGGGGTTCAAGGGCCCCAGATGGGACTCATGCTTGCACACCCCACAATCACGATTTTGGCCATGTGAGATAAGGTCCATCGTGAAATATAATGTAAGTTCCCTCTCACCACCGCCCCCGTCCCCTCCCTGACTGTCTGGGACTCTGTTCTGTTAAATAAGATTATTGTAGGAGGCCACGGATTTATTTGGACTTGGCACTGCGCATGGGTCCAACAGACCAAGCCGGTACAGAGTTTAATTGCAATCACAGAGCTCTGCTCTGTTGCAGGAGGGCCCGTGGCCTACTAACTAAGCTATAAACAATGAACTAGTTAAGCTGCAACCAGCCAACTGGTCGACTAAGCCGTGGCCAATTAAACTGTTTTCTAGTCTCTTCTTTGTTCTACAAAATGCTGTCTGATCACATCCCGGGCTGGTGTCTCAGAACCCGCTCTGGTTCTGGGAGCTGCCTGACTCAAATTGTTTTGGTTTTGCTCAAATAAACACTACTGAATTTAATTGGTCTAAGGAATTTTCCCTTTTCCCAGCTCCTTTGCTGCCTACTTTCTCCCAGACGGATGGCGCACCTCCAATCCTGTCCCAAGACACACTCCCTGGCCTCATGGAGCCAGCGGTCTAGTGAGTGAGCAAGGCGGATTTTAAACAAGTCCACCCCCGATACGCCCAACCATCAAATGCATGATGCCAACGTCACGGAGGTGGAGGTGCATGTTATATGAGTGGAATGAAAAGGGAGACCTGACTATACATGCCTGACGAGGACAGATGAAGCCTCCCCATGGATGACAACACAACCAAAACCTGCAGCCTGCGCAGGTGAAGTAGAAGAGAGAGGAGAGTGAGTCCAGCAAAGTGGACCCCACGTGAAGGCCACGGACCAGCACGAGTAATCAGAGTAGGCGCAGGAAGACCAGCGGGGTTACAGCCCAGGAGACAAAGGGAGCAGCCAGCACTGACCACAAGAATCACGTGGCCATGGCAGGGAGTACTGGCCTGACACCCAGACCCTAAGGAAGCTATGTTGTGTTACTGGAGGGGTGGGTGGGAGTTGGAACAAGGGTTGGGGTGGCCAAGAGTGGGTGCTGGGAGCAGGCAGGAGGCTGCTGCAGGTGCTCTGACCGCAGGGGTCCCCAGCCTGGAGGAGATAGGGAGAAGGGATTTTCAGGGCCACGGCAAGTGCCTAGTGACGGGCTGGGAAGAGGTGGCGGTCGGGAGGCAGGTAATGCGGATGAGTCTGGCTCTGGCCTGTGGAACTGGAAGGCAGTGCCACCACTGATGCTGAGGGCCCTTACAGCCCCCAAGGGGAGCAGCCATGGGCTGGCACCATGTGGACATTTGGAGTTCAGGCCTTTGCAGCACAGTGACACACTGCTTCTTCTCTTCTAGTACCCAGCCCAGGCAGGGTCCTGCCTTGCCTCAGCTGAGTTCCCAACGTATTTCCAGACCTCCCTCTGCTCAGCACTTGTCCAGGGCACACAGACATGGCCTTAGGCACTGAGCTGAGTGCAGCCCCAGGTGACTCATCACACCCCAGCTGCCGGAGCACGGATGGCACCTGGTGGCTCACAGCTGGGCCCCTTCCCAGGTGGAAACCCGTCATGCCCAGGGTTATCCCTGCCATGGGATACTGCCTGGTGCCAAGGTTACAAAGACCCCAGCTCCTTGCCTCAGCTGGGGATATCTGGGAAGAACCAGCCAGCCCCACCAGCACCTGTGGCATCCCTTCACTCTCTACAGGTCTCATTCTCAAGAGCCCTCCCCGGGAAACCCATAGGCACAGCTCCTGCAGAACCTGAGACAGCGCATCTTTCCTCCCTGACCACGAGCTCCCAGGACAGGGCTGAGACTTGCTGCGTGTGCCTGCATTTCTGAACTGGACAGATCATCGTGACTCAGCGAGGATTTGCTACACAGTCCTGAATTCAGAGAGGCCAGACTCAAGTCTCAAAAACACCATGAATTCCTCAGGTCACAGCCCCGGGTTTTAATTCTGAGCTATGGTCACCGTAGAGGGGTGGGACACAGGGCCCTCAATCACCGGGTCTTCCTTTGCCAGCTGAGCAGCCGAGGGGGTGGTCAGGATGCTGAGGCCCCTTTAGAAATGGCACCTGGAAGAGGAGTCCACTGATGCCAAAGGCTCTCAGCCTGCGGACCCTGGCCTGGCAGGAGGAATGGAAAATGGCACTTGCACTGTCATAGCGGGGATGACGGGAGTGGGCGTTGGCTGCACAGTTAAGATGCCGTGTAGCATGGATCCCTGCATCTCATTCTGGAGGGCCAGGGTTCAAGTCCCAGCTCTGCTTCCAATGCCACTTTCCTGATGCTGTGCACCCTTGGGGTCAGCAGGTGAAGCAGGTACTGGCTCAGCCACGTGGGCCCTGCTACCCAGCAAGGAGAGCTGGACAGAAGGCCCAGTGCTTGGCCATTCAGGGAGTGAACCAGTGGATGACAGCTCTCTCCTCTGTCTCTCACTTCCCTTTTCTCTCTCTCTCTCTCTCTCTGACTTTATAAATAAATAAATAAAATGAATTACAAAACCACATGATGATGCATAGCAGCACTATTCACAACAGCCACAAAGGTGCAAGGGCCCCACCTGTCAGTCAGCAGGTGACTGGGTGAACAGGCTGTGGTACGCCCATTCAGTGGACTCTTACTTGCTCACTGTCTTGCTCTGTTTTCTGTTGCCATAACAAAACACCTGAGGCTAGGTCATGTGCAAAGGAAACAGACTGATTCTGGTTCATGGCTCTGGAGGGCCAAGAGCATGGCATGTGCTTGGCTTCTGGTCAGAGCCTCGGGGCGGAGGGCAGAAGAGCAAGCAGGCGTGTATGGGAGAGAAGAGCGCCTGGCAGGACCGGAAGGCAAGGAAGCCACGCTCGCTCTGCTAACAACCGGCTCTCATGGGAACTGCATCAACCCCTTCCTGAGGGCAGCTCGCTCATGATCCAGATGCCTCTTAGGCCCTCAGTCTCTCAGCACCACACGGACGCTGGGAACCAACCACATCCAGTGCACAGCAGTCACAGGGAGCGGGAGAGCACTGCTATCAGCCACAGCACGGGGGGAATGGAAGGCGTTATGCCGAGAGGGAAGTGGGACCCAGAAGGTCACATATTTATGATCGCATTTCTACAAAATGTCCACAACAAGCAAATCCATAGAGATAGAGAGGAGATCACTGGTCACCAGGGATGGGGAAGGCAGGCATCGGGACTGACAGCTGATAGGTACAGGATTTCTGTGTGAAGTGATGAGAACATTCTGGAAACAGATGGTGGCGATGGCTGAACAACATTGTGAATATACTAAGTATTGTACATTTTAAAGTAAATTTTGTGTTATGTGAACTGTATCTCAAAAAAATGTGCAAAAGTAATGGGATGATAATTAGAAACCTCCACTATATAAATATAAAATGGTTTTTGGCACATAATGTATGATTTTTTTTAAAAAAAGGTTTATTTACTTATCTGAAAGGGAGAGTTACAGAGAGGCAGAGGCAGAGAGAGAGAGAGAGAGGTCTTCCATCTGCTGGTTCACTCCCTAGATGGCTGCAACAGCCAGGAGCCAGAAGCTTCTTCTGGGTCTCCCACACAGGTGCAGGGGCCCAAGGACCCGGGCCATCTTCCACTGCTTTCCCAGGCCATAACAGAGAACTGGATCGAAAGTGGAACAGCCGCAACTCGAACTGGAGCCCATATGGGATGGGATGCTGGCACTGCAGGCAGCAGCTTCACCCACTATGTCACAGCACTGGCCCCTAATGTATGCCTGATAAATGTTAACGACTAGACTGGAAACACTGAAATGTTTCTAGGGGCAGGTGCCCAGCCTCGTGGTTTAGGCACTGGTTAATAAGCTCACATTCCACATAGGAGCACCTGGGTTTGATTCCCAGCTCCAGGTCCTGATTCCAGCTTCCTGCCAGTGCAGACCCTGGGAGTCAACAGGTGATGGCACCAAGTACCTGAGTCCCTGCTACCCATGGAGGAGACCAGGACTGCATTCCCAGCTCCCAGTTTCAGCCTAGCCCAGCCCTGGCTGTTGTGGGCATGTAGGGGAGTGAATCAGTGGATAGGGGCTCTAGGCTCTGTCACTGCCTCTCTGCCACTTAAATAAAGCAAGCAAGGGTATTTTTACTATTTCTAATTATGGTGAATGCTAAACTCACAGGTGATCCCAGACCAGCTCCCTCAGCTAACCCTGCAAGCAGTTTTCACCACAAAGCCAACACCCACCTGAAATTCACGCAAAGAAAAAAAAAATGACATCTCTCTCTTTTTTTTAAGGATGTAACTTCCCTTTCTCTGTGTAGGAAGTGGCTGAGCTAAACTGTTTCTGGGAGAGCAGCTGGTTGTAGGATTTGGCCTGGCTCCGGGAGAGGGGTTGCAATCACACCCTCAGAACAGGCACCAGGCGGTGACAATCACCACTTCACTAGTGCACCAGCCCTTGAAGGTGTCATCGCGGATGGCAGGCAAGGAACGGTACCAGGTGGTGGCACGAGGCAGGATCCAGGACACCAAGGCAGAGTAAGGGGCCCGGTGACAGAAGGCTTGGTCTACTCTGATGAAAACAGAGTCTGACAACGTCTCTGCCGGTGTTTGTCAAAAGGGGATGACTTGAAGCTGGTGAGGCGGGGAAGAAGGCCAGGCACGCAGGCTGTGCTGCTGTTTTTAGGAGGGAAGCAAAGGACTGGGAGAGTCTCCTTAGCTAGCGTGGTGGCCTGTGTCCTCTCCAAACACATGTTCTTTATTTTCTGTTCATTTTTACTTACTTTTATTTTTTTAAACAAGATTTATTTATTTGAAAGGCAGAGTTACAGAGACAGTGAGTGCACGCTTCCAACTGCTGGTTTACTTCCCAAATGGCTACAACAGCCAGGGCTGGGCCAGGCTAAGCCAGGAGCCAGGAGCTTCTTCCAGGTCTCCCACACGGGTGCAGGGTCCAAGCACTTGGGCCATCTTCTGCTGCTTTCCCAGGTGCATTAGCAGGGATCTGGATAGGAAGTGGAGCAGCTAGGACTCCAATCAGCGTGCATATGGGATGCCAGCACTGCAGGCCATGCATGGCTCAATCTGCTGTGCCACAATACCAGTCCTTTATTTTCATTTTACTTGAAAGGCACACAGAGAGATAGAAAGCACTCTATTATCCACCTGTTCACGCCCCCAAAGGTACATAACAGTCAGGGCTGGGCCAGGCCAAAGCCAGAAGCCAGGAACTCAATCCAGCTCTCCCACGTGGGTGGCAGGGATCCAATGACTAGAGCCATCACCTGTGCCCTCCCAGGGTCCACATTAGCAGGAAGCTGGAATCAGTACAAACCTGGGACTTGAATACAGGCCCTGTGATATGAGATGTGAGTTTCCCAAGTTGAGTCTTTACCACTGTGCCAAATGCCCACTGCCAAACACAGATCCCCAAGAGTGGAAGAGCAGCCCACACATTCCACGTGCTCTCAGCTTCCTGCTCACTCCTTCCAGCCCACAGCCACTGTGTTCTGCTCAGAGCTTGGTGGCTTCCTTCACTGAGAACCTGCCCGTGCCTGGGCAAGTAAGTTAACAAAGGCGCTCAGGGGAGCCATGATGCAGTCTCCCCTAAAACAAGACAAAACCAAACCAAACCCTGCAAAGCTTCAACCTGCTCAGACACAGCCATGCCGCTCCTTGCAATCCAACCTAAGGAAAGAGTCACACTGGTGCCTGGCCAAGAATGTGCCAAATGCCAGCTGGAAATAAGCCCCAAGTCCTCCAAGTGGGGAATAGCTCTGTGACCCACAGTCTGTGCAACCAGGGAATATTGTGCAATAGGTTCTTTTAAAAGGGCTAGATAACAACAAGGACAAATCTTCAAGACACACAGTCTAAGAAGAATAGGCCAGTTCCAAGTTCCAGGAGCATACTGCCAAACAACACATTCAATATGATGACAAAGTAAGAAAATGCACATTAAATATATATATATATATATATATATATATATATGAGAATTTCAAAAAGTTTGTGGAAAATAGAATTAAAAGATGCTTATTTTGGTGCAAAATTTTTTCATAGCATACATTTTCCATGAAGACTCCCTTGTATATTTTATGGGTATACTCAGGTATATAAATGCACAGAGAAAGTTCTGGGAGGATCCATGCCAAGTTTATGGCAACAGTTCCTCCAGGAAGGGATCAGGAAGGGATGGGAATTGGCAGAGGGATTTTAGCTTTATGCAGAAGGCTACAAAGAACGTCTCAGAGGAAGGTGCTTTCTGGTATCACGTGTGTGAGTAATAACTTCAGCCCCTCCCATGTCTCTCCTCCAAAAGGGAAAAAAATCAGTGGCTCCACATTCCAGACACTCTCGGCTCAACACGCTTTCCCCTGAATCCAGTTCCTTATCCATCACCCACTCAAGGGCTTTGTGGGTTTTACTCCAAATTCCGGACATCCCCTCCAACCTGCCCTCAATCCTTGGCATCTCAGGACACCAGAAATCTGTCACCACTCAGACACCAAGCTCAGCACCTTCTGAATTCCTTTGTTCTCTCCCACCCAACAAGCCCCGGCCCCGCCCCTTCTCAGCACCTCACCTGCTTCCCTCCGCCAGAACAAGCCCCCATCACCCCTCCCAGGTTGTGCAATGTCTGCCTTGAACCCCTCCCTCTGCCCCATCCGTTCCCCCACACAGCGGGGAGCACAGCTCCCAGCTCTACAGAGCAGAAGCCCAAGCCCTGACAGATGGGCATGAGGCCCTCCACGGCCTGCCCTTGAGCCCTCTGTCCCTAGTCCTCTCTGCTTTAGCCACACAGATGCCGAGGGCCCCAGGGCTTTGGCACTGGCTGTTGACTCTGCCAACACACTCTTTTCCCAGAGATCTGCACAGCTGCTCTCATCTGCCTGCCGTCTCTGCTCAGGTTTGCAGTGAGGCCTTCCTGAAGACCCGTGGGCTTTCTGGATACCTCACATTTAGTCCATGAAGGTGTGGCTCTGTGTCTGCTGTTCATGGGGAATGTCCAGGCGTGGGCAAAGTGCCTGGCACCTGGCAGCTGCCAAGTGGATGAGCAGAGCCTGTTTCATAGGGCCCAGAGGAATGCTGGCAGCTTCAGTGACCCGTTTGCTCCAAACGTGCTGGATTCCACCACAGTGAACTACCCAGGGGTCCCGTGAACTCCCACATATGCTCATGTAACCACCTCTCTTCTCTTTTGTGTAAAGATATGCTTATTTGAAAGGAGAGAGAGGGAGAGGGAGAGGGAGAGAGGGAGAGGGAGAGAGGGAGAGAGGGAGAGAGAGATCTGCATCTGCCCTAACAGGCAGGATTGGGCCAGGCCAAAGCCAGGAACAAGGAGCCAGGTCTCCCCCTTGGGTGCTGGGATCCAAGTACTGGGTCTATCTTGTGCTGCTTTCCCAGTCACGTTAGCAGGGAGCTGGATTGAAAACAGAGCAGGCAGGACTCAAACCAGTGCCCATAGGGATGCTGGTGTTGCAGGTGGTAGCCTAATCCATTGTGTCACAATGCCATCCCCACCCACCACCCCACTTCTTATCCATCATTCTGAACCTTACCCCAAAGCTCCAGACCAGCAAGCTTCAATGTCACTTCCTCCTGACCTTCTGGCCACTCCACTTCCCACCCCTTGTCCTGTGGGCTGAGTTAAAGACGTTCTCTTTGGAGTAGGCGTTTGGTGCAATGTTTAACAAGATGCTTGGGGTGCTTGCATCCCATTTCAGAGTACCTGGGTTGGAGTCTGAGCCAACTTCCTGCTAACGTCCAGCCTGGCAGGCAGCAGGTGATGACTGAATATGTGGGTCCCTGCCACCAGTGTGAGAGACCAGGACTGTGTTCCCAGCTCCCAGCTTTGGCCTGGCCCAGCCCTGGCTGTTGAGGCAGTTAGAAAGGGAACCATTTGCTACCTTTCAAATCAATTAAATAAATAAGTTTTAAAGTGTAAGTCTTTGTCCTCTAGCCTCCCATGCTTTCCGTTGTGTTGTTGCACAGTTGTTAAAATGCTACTGTTTACAGAGTCCATTGCTCTGTGCTGAGTCATCAATTCTGCTGAGTGGCTTGCAGGCATTATTTCATTAAATCATTGCAACAACTGCCAAAGTAGCCATTATTATCGCCATATCACAGTTAAGGAAACCAAGGCACAGAGCGTCATCTGATGACAGGTGACAGAGCTAGTGTCTGAACCGAGCCCTGCTGGACTCGAGTCTGTGCTGGTAAATTTTAGTATCAAGTCCCTCCATGAAATTGGCTCTGAGCCCTTGGCCAGGCTGAGGTGAGCCAAACCACCAAAGAAATAAGCAAACCAGCCAACCAACCAACCAACCATGGATTGCAGAGCCCTGATCCAGAACTGAACCATGGTGATGACACAGGGTGGCTCCCTGGCTTGAGTCACTGGCCAGCCCTCAGTGACACAAGACTTATTTATTTGAAAGCAGAACAACAGAGAGAGGGAAAGGCAGACAGAGAGAGGGAGAGAGACAGAGAGAGAGAGGAAGAGATAGACAGATCTTCCATCTCCTAGTTTACTCCCCAAATGCCCGCAACAGCCAGGCCTGGGGCCCAGGTCAAAACAAGAGCCAGGAACTGTCCAGGTCTCTCGCATAGATGACAGGGGCCCAAGTACCTGGGCTATCATCTGCTGCTTTCCAGGCACATTGGTAGGAAGCTGGATTGGAAGCAGAGGAGCCAGGACTTGAACTGGCTCTCTGATATGGGACACCAGCATTGCAAGTGGTGGCTTAACCTGCTGTGCCACAATGCCAGCCTTGACTTGTTTTTTGCTTTAAAAAAAAATTATTCATTTATTTGAGAGGCAGAGTTACAGAGAGAGGGACAGACAGAGAGAAAGGTCTTCCATCCACTGGTCCACCCCCAAAACAGCCGCAATGGCTGGAGGTGAGCCGATCTGAAGCCAGGAGCCAGGAGCTTCTTCTGGGTCTTCCACTTGAGAGCAGGGGCTTAAGCACTTGGACCATCCTCCACTGCTTTCCCAGGCCATAAACAGAGAGCTGGATTGGAAGAGAAGCAGCCAGGACATGAACCGGTGCCCATATGAGATGCCAGCGCCACAGGCGGAGGCTTAGCGTAGGACGCCACAGTGCTGCCCCCTTCACTTGTTCTTAACACCCAGATGCATCCTCGCTCTGGGCTCCTGTGACACATCCCCTCTTCAGGGCCCTGTGATGCAGTAATTTAGTTCCCTTTCTGCTAAACTAGATGGAGTTTATTATTATTATTTTTTTAACCAAGTCCTAAGTAATACAAATCCCTTGCAGAGTGGCTCTAAGAAATAAGAAAGCAATGTATGAAAAACACTTCCCTCAGTGTCTGGCCTTGGTAAATAACAACCAATACACGGTCTCTAATATTATTATGATAAGCAAGCCACAAGGACACGCTATTACAGGAACGGGACAGATGAATCACTTCGCCCAGGCATCTAAATTAGTCCTCCCTGGAAAGGGGGGCGGGGCATACCAAGGGGCCCTGTCCTTGGTCCTACAGCACTGTAATTTTATCAATGGCTGGGTCTGGCTATGGAAGGTTGTTTATTAAGTCTGTGGATGATATTCAGATGAGTAACACATGGGAAAAACTGGGTGACGGAATCTGAGTTCAGATCAACTTCTACAGGCTGGAGATGGAGTGAGAACAGCTTGGTAAAATGTGTCACTGCCAAGATAAAGGTTCCATACAAGGGGAGCTGCTGGGAGGGGTAGGTAGCACGGGAAAGGTTCATGACACGCAAGATGGTTTTTCCAGTTCCTGGGCTTGCTCAGTATGAGCCAACAGGCTGGTGTGGCTGCCAGAAACTCCTACCAACACAACTACTTGCTCACACTGAGAGAGAGGAAGGGCACAGACATGCTTGAGCACCTACTGTGTGCCAGGCCCTGCACTGAACACCTGACAGCCACTGTTCCGGACGATCCACTCGCTAGCCCTGTGATGTGGGCGTTATCACCGTCCTCCCCACTTGACAGGTGAGGCTGGCGAGGCTCAGGGAGGTGAGGAGACCTGACTGAGGGAGCACAGACTGTGAACTCGGTGCTCATTAGGATGTGCCCTTCATCCCTGCATTCTGCGCTCAGCGGTTCACAGCTGGAATATTCTGTTTGGTCCTGAGACAGTGTATTTTTGGAGATGGATGGACTTGTCCAGATGAAGGTGACCGGGAAGGTGAAAACTCTATCAAGAAGTCCCCTTGAGACCAAGCTGAGCTGGGAAGACCCAGAGCAAGGACACCCCTCAGCCTCTCCTACCCGAGTGCCCAGAAATGACACCACTTAACATCTATGACAGCATGTGGTGTCACCAGCTGGTGAAAACTGCTGAAGAAGCCCTGGGAAATGGCCGGCAGACAGGACTGGACTAATGAAAAGAAACACAGGCCGAAGCAGAAGCCAGGCAGGACTGCTACAAAGGCAGGAGGGAGACAGCACATTCCCCAGGGAGACAAGGTCCAGCCTGAAGGTCAAAGAGATTCGTTGAAAACTCATGGGCATACCAGCAGGAAGCTCTTTAAGGTCCATCCAGCCCTTGCAGCTCTGACTGTGGTGCTGTGAGACAGAAAGGCAGGACGTGGCCAGGGGAAAAGGAAGACAGCAAGCTCCGAAGATGGACGGCTGGCATCACCCTTCTTTACCTAGTTCTGTCCTCTGCATACAATCCATCCACAGACAAGGAAACAGGAAGTCACAGTACACACAAGAGCACGTGTCACAATACACACAAGAGCTCCAGGTGGTCCAGGGATACCAACACCATGGAAGACAGGGCCCAATTTAACAAATACAGGTTGAACAGCCTTAACCAGAAATCCCAAATCTAAAGTGTTCCAGAAGCTGAAACTCTTTAAGCATCACATGGGCACCGAAGATATTTAGATCTGGAGGCCGGCACGCCGCAGCTCACTAGGCTAATCCTCCGCCTTGCAGCGCAGGTACACCGGGTTCTAGTCCCGGTTGGGGAGCTGGATTCTGTCCTGGTTGCCCCTCTTCCAGGCCAGCTCTCTGCTGTGGCCAGGGAGTGCAGTGGAGGATGGCTCAAGTGCTTGGGCCCTGCACCCCATGGGAGATCAGGAGAAGCACCTGGCTCCTGCCATCGGATCAGCGCGATGCGCCGGCCACAGCGCGCCTACCGCGGTGGCCATTGGAGGGTGAACCAACGGCAAAAAGGAAGACCTTTCTCTCTGTCTCCCTCTACTGTCCACTCTGCCTGTCAAAAATTAAAAATAAATAAATAAATAAAAATTTTTAAAAAAAAGATATTTAGATTTGGGAGCCAGTGTAAAGCCACCACCTGTAACACTGGCATCCCATATTAGAGAACTGATTCAAGTCCCAGCTGCTCCACTTCCAATCCAGCTCCTTGCTAATGTGCCTGGGAAAGCAAGAGAAGATGGCCCAAGCTCCTGTCACCCACGTGGGATATCCAGATGGAGCCACAGGCTCCTGGATTTGACCTGGCAAATGAACCAGCAGGTGAAAATCTCTCTCTCTCTCTCTCTCTCTCTCTCTCTCTCTCTCTTTCTCCCTCCCTCTCCTTTTTACTCTGTTGTGGCCATTTAGGAGTGAACCAGAAGGTATAAGATCTCTCTCTCCCTCTCTGTCACCTCCTCTCTCTATATAACTCTGCCTTTCAAATAAATAAATAAGTCTTTATAAAACAAGGCTTTTAATTTGGCAAACACTTACAAGGTATCCACCATTTGTTTGCCACTGTGCTAGACACAGGAAAGAGAAATAAAGGAGAATACAATACTAAAAAATAAATAAATAAAAATAAAACAAGGCTTTTAGATAAGATACACTTAAACAGTAAAGTGTATGCAAATATTCCAAAATCAAAAATCCTTGAAATCTGAAACGCTTCTGGACCCAAGCAATTGGGATATAGGATATTCAACCTGTATAAAAACTAACAACCACACAACAGGTGACAATGCAAGTGGAGGCATTTAAAACAATCACGTATGATCAAATGGGTGGGAGAAGACATCGTGACCACGAAGCAGGAGGAGCCCACTACAGAAAAGGATGAATTAGAATCACAAATAAGAGCTGGCACCGTGGCTCACTAGGCTAATCCTCCGCCTTGTGGCGCCGGCACACCGGGTTCTAGTCCCAGTTGGGGAGCCGGATTCTGTCCCGGTTGCCCCTCTTCCAGGCCAGCTCTCTGCTGTGGCCAGGGAGTGCAGTGGAGGATGGCCCAAGTGCTTGGGCCCTGCACTCCATGGGAGACCAGGAGAAGCACCTGGCTCCTGCCATCAGATCAGCGCGGTGCGCTGGCCGTAGCGCGCCAGCCGCGGCGGCCATTGGAGGGTGAACCAACGGCAAAGGAAGACCTTTCTGTCTCTCTCTCTCACTGTCCACTCTGCCTGTCAAAAAAAAAAAAAAAAAAAAGAAATCACAAATAAAAGATTTAATCATTATAACAAAACAAAAAAAAGCAAAAGACACTGAATAGAAACAGATAGAGAGAAAATCGGTGCTCTGGAAGACAAGGTGGAGGCATTTACCCAAAATGCAGGAGTAAACGCAAAGAGGACTGACAAAAAGTGGGAACGATGTCCATATTCACTATGGGCAAGGTTTAGATAATAGGCTTTCTCGAATATTTTTGGTAGAGATGTAAATTGCTTTCCTCATGAGGCTATTTCCAGGTTTCTTGCAGTAGGAACCCAACCAACCCCTATTTTTAAGGCAAGGGTCAGCAAATGATGGTTACAGGCCAAATCTGGCCAGCTGCCTCCTTTTGTAATAAAGTGTTAGTGGGACACAGCCATGCCCACTCATTCACATAGTGTCTCTGGCTGCTTTCACGCTCAGTGGTGGAGTTGAGTGCCTGTGAGATACAGTGGGTACCTCGCAAATGTTCAAATGTCCTTTACAGACAAACCTTGCTGACCCTTGGTTTAGGCCATTATTGGTTGGGTTTTCTGATACTTGGACTCCTAACTGAAACAATGAATGGAGATGCAAGACTAGAAAAACCTCTAAAAGAATGAACATCTAGTTGGTAACAAAGGTTATTTCTATGGAGAGGAAGGAGACTGAGCAGAATTTGAAGGGGAGAGGTTATTTACATGTGCAAATGTGAAAACCTAATAATGACAATGAACTTGAATTAATTTGCAATTTAATGTTTCTAAGAACTGCAGGTCTAAGAAGAAACTGCTGATGCATTTAAAAATGTGAATGAATCTCAAGATACGTTTAGCAAAAGAAAGACACAAAAAGTACTTATTCTGTGATTCCATTTATAGCAACCTGAGTCAAGATAGTGGTTACTGGGGCTGGCGCTGTGGCAAAGCAGGTGAAGCACTGCCTGCAGTGCCAGCATCCCATATGGGCGCCAGTTCAAGTCTTGGCTGCTGCCCTTCTGATCCAGCTCTCTGCTATGGCCTGGGAAAGAAGTGGAGATGGCCCAAGTCCTTGGGCCCCTGCACCCACATGGGAGACTTGGAAGAAGCTCCTGGCTCCTGGCTTTGGGTTGGTCCAGCTCCAGTCGTTGTGGCCTTTTAGGGAGTGAATCAGCAGATGTAAGACCTCTCTCTCTCTCTCTCTTTCTGCCTCTGCCTCTCTGTCACTCTGCCTTTCAAATAAATAAGTAAATCTTAAAAATAAAACATAGTGGTTATCTTTGAAGAGGTATATTAACTGGGAGAGACATACAGAAGGCCCCTGAGGTGCAAGAAATATTCTAGGGACTGGCACTGTGGCATAGTGGGTAAAGCCACTGCTTGCAGTGCCAGCATCCCATAAGGGCGCCGATTCAAGTCTTGGCTGCTCCACTTCTGATCCAGCTCTCTGCTATGGCCTGGGAAAGCAGTAGAAGATGGCCTAACCCCTTGGCCCCCTGCACTCACATGGGAGATCTGGAAGATGCTTCTGGCTTCTGGCTTTGGATTGACACAGCTCTGGCAGTTGTGGCCATCTGGAGAGTGAACCAGCAGATGGAAGACCTCTCTTTCTCTGCCTCTGCCTCTCTGTAACTCTGCCTTTCAAATAAAATAAATACATCTTTTTTTAAAAAAGAAATATTCTATTTTTTATGTGGACAGTGCTAACACAGAGGTACTTATCTATAAAAATCCTAGAAGTATATGCTTAGGATTGTCCATTTTATTGTACATAAATTATATATCAATAAATTAATAAATTAAAAATAACACTGGAAAGTAAGCAAACATAGGCCGCCTAACCCAGACCCTAGTCCTGGCCTGGCCCACTCTGCCGTTCTACCTCTTATGTACCCAGTCACCTCCCAGAGCAAAAACAAAGCATGGGTGGCCCAAAGGATACTTATTTTAAGATTTAGCTATTTTTATTTATTTGAAAAGCCAGGAGGCAGAAACAGAGACAGAAAGAAAGATCTTCCATCTACTGCTTCAGTCCCCACATGCCCATGACAGCCAGGGCTGGAGCCAAAAACTCAACCTGGGTCTCCTGTGTTCGTGGCAGGGTCCCAAGTACTTGAACCAACACACCTGCCGCCTCTCAGGGTGCTCATTAGCAGGAAGCTGGAATTAAAAGCAGGACTGGGACTCAAACTGGCACTCGGATATGCGGGTGTGGGCATCCCAAGAGGCATCTTAAGTGCTGCGCCAAATGCCCATCTGTACCCCCCACTTCCCAGAAAATTTTCTGAGTTGTTTTTATATATTAAAAAAGAAAAAAAGTTGAAGCAGTTATCCTAGTAAAAGCAGCCCAGAACTTTGCTAAACCTCACTACCCTTACTTCATGGGTTTTGTTTGAATTATTCAGTGCAGGTGGGGAGGTGGTATTCAGTCTCTTTAGTTAGGATCCAGGTCTTGTTAACTGCACTGAGTTGGGGGCAGTGAGCATCAGACCGTGCCCGATTCCATTATCCCTGCCTGCCTAGTCACCTGTCCAAGCCTGAAGTCCTAGGCGTGAGATCCTCCTGTCTGGTTAGGAGCCTCGGCAGGCTCCTGGCAAGAGGACAGCCAGCCAGCGTCCCAAGCAGGGCTAGGCTTCCTACCTTTAACTCCCTCCTCTTCCGCGCAGGGTCCTCACACACCTCGGGGAGGAAGCACTGCCATGCGCCATTGTACAGACACAGTAACTAGAGCACGTATTGGGCACGGCAGACAAAATGCCACTTGGGATGCTCTCACCCCATAATGGAACACCTGGGGTCAAGTCGGGGCTCTTCTCCCCCAATTCCAGCTTCCTGCTAATGCACACCATGGGAGGCAGCAGGTGATGATGGCGCAAAGGCTTGGACCCCTGCCACCCACATGGGAGACCCAGACTGAGTTCTGGGCTCCTGGCTTTTTTTTTTTTAAGCATTTTACTGAAATGCAGTATACATACTGAAGACATGCATGGAAGTATACAGATGAGTTTTTTGTTCCCTGTTCACACTCATAACCAACACCCAAATTAGAAACAAAATATTACTAGTACCCCTAGAGTCCTCGCTATTTCCCCCTCTTCATTCCTTTTCTTTTTTTGTGGGAAAGAAGAGCATGTTGTCAGAAAAATATGGACTGCTTCATGAGATTGCATGTCATCCTTGCACAGAGGCATGCTAATCCTCTCTGCATGGTTCCAGTTTTAGTACATGGGCTACCAAAGCAAGCGCTGGGGCTGCTGGTTTTTGGCCTGGCCCAGCCCTGGCTGTTGTGGGCATTGGGGAGTAAACTAGCAAACAGATCTTTTTCAAAAGTTTAAAAAAAAAAAAAGCCTGAGCCCCAGGCTGATTAAGGAACTTGCCTAAGGTTCTGCTGCCGCCCTCCAAAAGCGATCCACGCTCCTGCCATTTTGCCAGCATCCACGGAACCAGCTCTGCCTGGCGCTGGCTGTGTCAACCGAGGCAGGCACCTCCCTGCGCTGAGCCTAGATGGCCTCCCTTGCAAGATGCGGCTAACACTGCTTACCTCACCAGGGGACCACGAGGAGTGAGGGAGACAATGGACGTGAAAGCCATTTTTAACCACCAGCCATCTGGCAGGTGCACCGCTCCCACTGCGGAGCAGCCAGGACGCTGACAGCTGTTGCTTTTTGCCTACACACGATCCATCTTCCCTTCTCCTGGCAATGGGGCTCCTGATTGCTCCCTTGGGAAAGCACCCTTCGGTACCGTGCGCTTACTTCAAGACTGACCCCAGCCGCCCTTTCTCCCTGGGAGGCTGTGCAGCCAGACACTAACTAGTGCGTCTCAATTCGCAGGCTTGCCTCAACAGCTGCCCTGGCCCAGGAGCTCTCGTGCTGCAGCAGCTGTTGAGAGGATGATACCAATGACAGGAAGGAGAGGGGGAAAAAGGGGCTTTCGATGTGCCAGGCACATTTTCTAAGCACCTCTGACACCCCAGTGAGGCGGGGGCTGGCACTATCCCTGTTCTGTATTTGAAGGGACTGAAGCTCAGTGGGAGGGATGCTTTGGGGGGAAGTGATGAGGTGGGACTCCTTGGGCCATGCAGCTCGTCCCTCTACACTATCTGGCCTCTGTGGGGTAAGCCTGGGGCTGCTGGCAGTCACCATGCCGCCGACAAGGAACAGGCTGGGGGAGAAGAAGGCAGAGTCCAGAGGAACTGGGTCAGAGCACCTGGATCCAGCCACGCCTGATGTTGTCCGCCCCTGCACTTTTCAGTTAGGTAAGGCCACAAATCTCCCCTTTCTGGTTGCAGCTGCTGTGAGGGAGGCTTCTGTCTACTGAGCAGAGTCTGAGAGTTGTGGCCTGTGACTCTCCGCAGAGTCAACACCATAGAACCACTGGCTCTCGTCAGAGAAGAGGAGGACCATCGGGGTGGGGGGCGGCAGCCTGGACTGGAGGCCGCGTGCCATGGCACTGCTGTGGCCCTGGCCCTGCTCCCCCAGAGCCGCCCCACCCCACCCTGAGGGACGGTTCTCACAAGGCTGGTTGAACCTGCAGGAATCGCCTTCTCTTTGCACAGTTCTCTTTTCTATACTTGTTCCGTATTTCTTCCCCAGAGTGTTTTTTTGGCGAGGAGGGAGGAAGCAAAAGGAGACATTTTAAAGGCAATTTCGGGCCCAAGATCTCAGGATAGAGGCAGCTTTGATGATGCTACGTTGAAGGCACGCAGCTTATCCACAGCAGACTTGGGAAGGGGAAGCTGTCAACGTTCTCTCTTTCCGGCCGCAAACTGCAGCTCTCTGATTTTTTTTTTTTTTCCCTAGAGTTTAATCTCACGCAGGAAGCTAAGCTGATATCAGGAAGGTTTTAAACGTGTCAATCTCCTTCCTGGCATTTTATCAGAAACTGATTCTCCTTGCTTTCCGAGGCACGCGGCTAGGCCTGGCCATTGTTAACCCTGGGTCTGGGCACCACGTTTGCAGACACACCTGCAGCTCCCAACCGGATTACATCTGGGCCGCGGATTCAGAGGCAAGGGAACGGCAAGGAAAGCCGGCCATTCTTCAGACAGAGGAAGGGGCAGGCACGCCCGCCCAGGCCTCATCCTGCGCTGACTTCTCCTCCCCCTCGGACTTTGAAGGGATTAGTAAGCAGGCTACTAGCTCCCAGCACGAGGGTACTTCACAACGTTCAGGGAAAATGGAATGAAAAGCTAAGTCGGCTTTAGCCCCCCACATTTTGAAATCTACAAGCTGTTTATTCCTGATCCACAGGTTGCATGAACTTTCTGAAGACCTCCCTGTAAACACAGATTTCTAAGTATGTGGCATCATGATGTGGGCATTGTGGGGCAGCAGGTGGAGCCACTCTCTGTGACAACCACATCCCATACCAGAGTGCCAGTGAGAGACCTGGCTACTCGGCTTCTGATCCAGCTCCCTGCTAGGGCGCCTGGAAGAAAGCAGATGATGACGCGAGTGCTTTAGTGCCTTCCACTCACATGGGAGACCAGCCTGGAATTCCTGGAGCCTGGCTTCAGCCTGGCCCCAGCCTAGCCCAGTCCCAGCTATTGCCATCATTTGGGGAATGAACTGGTGGATGAAAGATATCTCTCTCTCTCTCTCTCTGTCATCCTGTCTTTCAAATAATTAATACATATTAAAATACATATTTGGTACCAAAATAAACTCATCTTTTTTATAATAGCCACTGTTCTAAATTTCAAAAAAAAATTTTTTTTCATTTTATTTGAAAGGCATAGAGACAAAGAGAAACCAACAGAGAGAGAGATCTTCCATCCTCTGGTTCATTCCCTAAATGCATTTGGTCAGGCCAAAGCCAGGAGCCAGAAACTGCATCTGGATCTCTCACATTGGACTCATCTACTTGAGCAAACACCTGCTGCCTCCCAGGGTGTGCAGTAGCAGGAAGCTGGAACTGGAGGAGCCAGGTCTGTCACCAGGCCCTCTGATATGGTACATGTGCATCTCAAGTGGTCTTAACACTGTGGCACATGCCTTCCCCTTAGCATTGTTTGAAGCACTTCACATGTTGAACCATCTTCTGCCACTTTCCCGGGCAGCTGGGTTGGATGTGTGGCAGCTGGGGTTAGAACCAGTGCTCTGATATGAGATGCTGGTATCATAACCCACTGCACCACAAGACTGGCCACAACACATGGGAACTCCTGGAACCCTTTCCACAACCCTGTGATGCAGGTTCTATGCTCTCTCTCCCTTATAGCGGGGTGAAGTTGAGTCACACGAGTGTAACTCACTTGCCTGAGTGACACAGCCAGCCCAGGAATCCGGGCTGTTTGGTTCCAAGGTCCACAGGCTCCAATACTCTGCTCCACGGCTTTTAACCTTCCGTTGGACTGATCCGCCCCGCATAAATCAGAAGCTGTCAGTGTCACCAGTGGCCCCGCTCTCGGAGCTCTCAAAGCCAGAGATCAAGACCCGCAAAAGCAGGAAGACCAAGGATGACGCGTTCGCGACTGGGAAAGCATTTGGCAACTGGATCTAAAGTGGAGTTGGCTCTTTGCTGCCCAGAAGGATGAACTAATTCTGGGAAAAGCACAGACTTTGGAATGTCAACTGTCATAGCAGGCTCTTGTAATATAGTCTCATCAGCATGCATTTTCTTTAAAAAAAAAAAAAATGTGTTAAACAAAGCACTTGAGATCTGCAAATTCGGAAAGGGCAGCTCCTGACTCCTCAGAAGGCTTTAGTTGCGAGAACCCTGAGGACGCAACTGAGGAAAAGGAAGAAAGAGGAGGGAGAAGTCAGAAGTCTGGTTTGCTCGCTGGATAGTGAAGTCGGAAACGTACACCAAGAGTCGCCATGCTTGGGGCCTCCTGCCATCAGCCAAGACAGGTGCTGGGAGCACCTGAGATGACTTCCAGGACCCTGAGGGCACCGCTCTCCTCCCACCTTCTTGGAGACGAGGAGACTAGGGAACTGTAGGGGTGGCCACTGAATGGTTCCCAGGAGGGGACGGCTAAAATGGTTGGTCGGACTTGAATCTGGCCAGCTCTTTGTAGGGTAGCCTGGATCAAAACTCTGCCCCTCTTACGCATCATTAGGAGACGAACTGGAAACATCTGTTTAAATCCAGCCCATAACCTTTGATCCAATAATTCCACTTTTAAGAACTTAACCTTTGGCTATTCCTGCAAATGCACAAAGATATCTGCTTTAGAATATTCTTTAAAGTATTCTCGTAGTAGCAAAAGACCATTAACAGCTTAGATAGTCATTAAGCGGGAACCAGTAATACATTTATGCAATTGTTTAGTACAAAGTCTGATCCAAATAGACATGACAGGCATTTGGTTAGCCTTTATTTCTCTCACTTAGTGTGAATATTCATATTTTGCTGTACATATCTTGGTATATTTGATGTTTATTTTTTATCTCCTTGAAAGGCAATGAGAAAGAAACACAGAGAGAAAAAGAGTGTGTGCTCTTCTATCTGCTGATTCACTCCCCAGTCTGCTCTTCCATCTGCTGACTCACAGGCCGAAGCCAGGAGTCCAGAACTCCATCCGGGTCTCCCACAGAGCTGACAGGGACCCAGTTACTTGAGCCATCGCCTACTGCCTCCCAGGGTGTGCATTAGCAGGAAGCTGGATTGAAAGCCGAGTAGCCAGGACTTGAAACAGACACCCCAATGTGGAATGTGGGCACACCAAGCAAGAGCTCAGCCCACTGCACCACAAGGCCAGCCCCTGTATTAGTGTATTTGATCATAAGGTGCTTCTCCTGGTCCTTCTGGGATAAGGCTACTTTCTGAAAATTAAATCTGCTTGGTTCCAAATAAAGGAGCATGATCCTGTACATGCACAAGGGAGTGCTATGCAGCCATGGAAAGATCTGCCCGCATGGCCCACCAGGGAGTGCTCTCCAAGGCGTGTCCAGGAACAAGACAACGTGTGCCACATGCCACATAGTGGTGAGCGGGGGAGGCTGTGAATGGGTGGGCACAGGAGACAGACTACATGCTCTGTACAGTTGCAGAGCTGTGCAGTATGTCTGGAAGGACACAGAAACTGACCACAAAGAAGAATTGAGGGCTGAGGCACTGCACGCCCCCAGATCCTTCTGACCAGACTCTGGCCTCGGAGCTGGGCTTCCAGAGAAGA
The DNA here is from genome assembly GCF_033115175.1 of Lepus europaeus. Taxonomy (NCBI): domain Eukaryota; kingdom Metazoa; phylum Chordata; class Mammalia; order Lagomorpha; family Leporidae; genus Lepus; species Lepus europaeus. Next base: position 22,459,857 of record NC_084847.1, read on the forward strand.
ATCGGCCCCGCTCAGAGAAGAGCGTCAAGACGGCAACAAGGTACAGAGACTCAGAGCAGCGCCCAGGTTTGTTCATGGGGGTGCTTGGCGGGGACAGACACGGCTGTCCACATAACCTGATCCCCAGAGAGCACCTTGGTCCTGGTCCCCCACCTCTGTGGTGGTCCTGAGACCCCCAACTCCTTTGCTTGGGAAAAATGAAATTAGTCACTAGTCTTCTACCAAGTCTGCTAAAAGCAGGGAGTCTGCGCATCTGTGTGTGTGTGTGTGTGTACACACCTGTGCGTGCAGGCAAGGGGAAGCCTTAACCTCTCCTAAGTGGATGAGGTTAATAATTTTGTAGAAGAGTGGGCTGTCCACAGCATTTTGAGGAATTTCCAATAAACTGTACAAGATGACAGGCGATCACCCCTCGGAGTGGTTAAGGATGGCGGCCCTGGAGCTGGCCTGCTTGGCCCACTTGCCTGGGGACACATAGCCAGGAAGTGGAGGGGCTATGTTCAGCCTGAAGTGCGCCTGGAGCGGGCGGGTAGGGAGGCACCCCTCTTGGGATATGCAGTGGTGCCTGGGAAGTGCCTGCTGTTCTCTGCTAAGTGTTAGATGCTCTACGTTAGGTAATTCAGAGTCGCAGGGGCTTCTGTGGCCTGTGCAGCCTGCTGTCCCCTGTCCGTGAGCACCACTGCGGCCTGCGCACCAGCATGGATCCTGGCGGGATGAATTAGATAATGAATAAGATTTCTTCCTCCTCTGTGATTTCATTTTTTTTCTTTCCCGCTCTCTCTCCTCTCTCTCTTTTCCTAAAAACACTGTATGATAAATTTACTTCCTAATGATTTTTGAGCAAACTACAATGACCACAATTTCAAAATCATTAATAATTCATGAGCAAGGACCATAAACACTATACAATATCCACAGGCAGGAACCATGAATACTTGCTAAGAGATGAGGCGGAGAATATTTTAAGCAGCTGAGCTGGAAGTACCTGTGGACTCCACGCCAACCATCAGAACTCCATTTTTCAGCAAGGACCATAACTCCCCCATTGCTTCAATTCAGTCCACCTCTTCCAGGAAGTCTTCCCTCCCTCCTCTGGCACTACCTGGGATTTTCCCTGATCTTTTTTGATTTGTGCCTACTGGCATCTGAGAGGGACGAGGCAGGGAGGCACACCTGGGGCCGGGCAGGGCGTGTATGGTCAACAGCTGACCAAGAGCGAGGGCTATTTAATACATGGAAAAGCACTGGTTGCATGTGCACTTTGGAACCACTTGGAAGGGATGAAAAAACCCTGCTGCCCGAGTTACAGCCCCACAGATTTGGACTTAGCTGCCTTGCAAAGGGGCCTGGCCACTGGGACAGGCAATGCCACTGTGGAATTCCAACGTGAGCTTGTGACCTCAGCACAGGCCTCTTCACTGTATACCTGTTTCCTATGAAGCAGGCATGTGCCACAGGGCAGGGAGGGCAACCCGCCCCATCTACAGGGGGCAGCCAGGGGCAGGTGTTTGGTGCAATTAAGATGCCACTTAGGATGCCCACATCCCACATCAGAGTGCCTGATTCAAGTCCTGGCTCTACTTCCCACCCATTTTCCTGTTAATGTGTCCCTTGGGAGATAGCAGATGACGGCTCAAGTAGACTCTGCCACCCAAGTGGAAGACCCAGATTGAGTTCCAGGCTCCTGACCATGGCTGGCCCAGCCCTGGCTTTTGTGGGCAATTCGGGGAGTGAACCAGTAGATAGAAGCTCTCTACGTCTCTCTGCCTTTCAAATAAAGTAAATTTTAAAACAAAGTTTAAAGAGGGTAGCCTTACGAATGACAGTCATCCATGTGGCCATATGGGAATAAGGACTCAGTGTGGCAACCCCCAATTTTCCAAACAAGCCAGAAGTATGCAGCTTTATACAAATCTCCCAACATTTAAATACAAACATCTAATTTTTAAAAATTATAGGATTATATAGGATACAGGTTAGAAACAAATCCTCGGGCTGAATTTGATCTGGCAAAGTCTTTCTCTCTTTCTCTTTTCTTGCTTCTCTTCTCCTTTTTTTTTTAAGATTTTATTTATTTATTTGAGAGGTAGAGTTACAGATAGTGAGAGGAAGAGACAGAGAGAAAGGTCTTTCTCCCGCTGGTTCACTCCCCAGATGGCCGCAATGGCTGGAGCTGCGCAATTCCGAAGCCAGGAGCTAGGAGCTTCTTTCCAGTCTCCCATGTGGGTGCAGGGGCCCAAGCACTTGGGCCATCTTCTGCTGCTTTCCCAGGCCATAGCAGACAGCTGGACTGGAAGAGGAGCAGATGGGACTAGAACTGGTGCCCCTATGGTATGCCGGTGCCGCAGGTGGAGGATTAACCTACTGCACCACAGCGCCGGACTGCATGTCTCTTCTCTTTTTTTAAAGATTTATTTGAAACGTAGAGTGACAGAGAAAGGAAAATATCTTCTGGCTATTGGTTCAGTCCCCAAATGGCCACAACAGCCAGAGCTGGGCTAGGCCAGAGCCAAGAGCCTAGAACTCCATTCAGGTCTCCCATGTGGGTGGCAGGGGCCCAAACCCTTGGCTCATCCTCTGCTGCTTTCCCAGGCACATTAGCAGGGAGCTGGAGCAGAAGCAGAGCAGCTGGGACTCGAACTGGCACTCCAATATGGGATGCCGTTGTCCCAAGCAGTGGCTTCACCCACTGCACTACGGTGCTGGGCCTCGGCAAGGTCTTTAGAGCAGACTCCCACCCTCCCTGCACTGTGGGTCAGGCCTCAGCCCTGCAGAGAAGCACCCAATCCTGCCCCAGGCTAGAACCAGCACACTCACCTGCCAGAGAATGGGCCGGCCCAGCCCACAGAACCTCATCTCCCAGGAAACACAAGGCGTGGTGTGTCCCCAGCTGGCTATTCCAACCCTCTCTGGGAGAGACAGTCTGCCTCCTCCCTTGCTTTTTACGTGACACAGCTTGATCTACACCTGGCATCCTGCAGAAGGCGTGTCGTGCCAAAAAGCCCAGATGCCAAGACGAGAGGGGAGGTGCGGGTGGCAAAGGCCTGCTACCATCTCTCGGCTGAGAGGGCTGGCGGCTCGCTATTGGCTTTTCTCTTTTGTTTCTCTAACCCAACAAAAGCCAACAAAAGAGACAGAGCAAGTGCATCCTCTTTTCCAGAGGGCTTGAAACCGCTTTAAGTACCTTCCAAGGTTAGACCTGGGTAGAGTTACAAGCAGCCTCCCTGTTTTCCCTTACTTTGAGCACTTTTCAGAAGACTGATGTGAAATGCTCTCTGGTGACCAGCACAAGGATAGCAGCAATTAGGGGAGTCCTGTTACAAGGAGGGCGGGGGGGGAGGGGGAGGGATATCCCGGGTTGGGGGAGAAGAAAAAGCATCTCAGTGAGTTCCCTCCTGCCCTGCTTCTTGGTGTCCCAGCGAATTTCTGGATGCAGATGAACAGGCTGCTGCTGTTCAAGGGCCCAAGGCCCAGGCAGGCCTGCGCGATTCGATCTGGCTTGGGGGCTGGTCTGTGCCTCTGGCCTGTGTTCACTCCTATGCTAGCTTCTCGGCCTGAGAGTCCCGGGGAAGGGCTCTGCAGGAAGTCAGATACCTGCTTCTGCCTCCAGGAAGGCAGACCTTCCCACAAGGGACTGGGAGAGTCTACTCTGGCCCAGCCTCTGGATTGTCCACTTGGGCCACTATTTGGATCTTTCCAGCAGCATTAAAGTTCCAAAATGATCTCCCTGCCCTCAACCTGCATTGGCTGTTCTGGCTACAGTCAAGAAAGGAGACAACAGGAGGGCGAGAGTCACTGCCAAGGGCACCAGGCACTTCGCAGTCCAACCCGAGGTCCCTCCCCAGAGCTGCCTGGGAGGCAATGGCGAGGAAAGCGGAACCAAGAGATAGAAAGAGAAGGAACAAGTCTTGCTGCCACCTTTGCCTTGTCAATCACTGGGAAGAGGTCACTGCACAATGAAAACGGTATGTGGATGTGGATGAATTTCAGGTCTGGTGGGTGGACATTTATGATGGGCCACTAAGGCTCAAATTCACACCCCCAATAGCCTGGGACTTTTTGAAAGGGCCCTTTGGGGACGGCGCTGTGGCACAGCAGCTGAAGCCACCACCTGCAGTGCTGGCATCCCATATGTGCGCTGGTTCGAGTCCCAGCTGCTCCACTTCCAACCCAGTTCTCTGCTTATGGCCTGAGAAAGCAATGGAAGATGGCCCAAGTCCTTGGGCCCCTGCACCCACATGGGAGACCCGGAGGAAACTCCTGGTTCCTGGCTTCGGATAAGCACAGCTTCAGCTGTTGGAGCCATCTGGGGAGTGAACCGAGATGGAAGACCTCTCCCCCCCCCCCCCCAACCCTCTCTCTCTTTCTCTCTGCCTCTCTGTAACTCTGCCTTTCAAATAAATAAATCTTTACAAAAAAAAAAAAAAAAGGCACTTTAACAACCTGTGGGTCCTGACTCTTAACGCTCAGCTCAGTGGCATCTGACTTTGACCATGCTGTTTCCTTGGCCTGGAAAACTCCCCTTTGAGGGGCAGCCTACACACCCCTGTTTCTGTCAGCCTTGCTTGACATTGCTGGCAGAGCGCAGTGCCCAGATTTGTGCATCCTTCCATGATGGCACTTCTCACGCTGATTCTAACCATCCTGCTACACCTCTCCTCCAACTCCAGCCCTTAGTTCCAGTCCCCAGGGGGCCTGGCCCCGGAGCAGGCATACTCAGCGGGCGAGGTTTCAAGAATGGCCACTACATTCTGTCCTCTTTCCCATCAGGAGAGGAGGCCTGCTTCCCCAGCCCTTGCATCAGGGCTGACCTTGCAATGTGAAGCTTATCTAAGCAGCCAGAGGTGACACTGTGCCAGCCACGGGCCTGGGCCTCAGAAGTGGCTGCCGCCCTCAGTACACCTCTGAAACACGGCCATGTGGTCACCCCTGGCCAGCTTGCTGCAGGATGAGAGAACACGTGCAGGGGCACGGAGGCACCCCAACTGACAGTCGGTCAAGTGCATGTGCGTGGGTGAGCTGCAGCTGAGCTCTGCAGAGCCAGACTTCCAGGAGGACCGGCCACGGAAACCCAAAGTGCTGACGCACAGAACTGGAAGCCATGTTCCGTGGCTGTTGTTTTAAGTCACTACAAATTGGGAGTGGTTTCTCACAGAGGCGAAGCTTACTGAGACACTCAGTGAGAGATTGTTAGGACAAGCGACACTAGGTTGGTAAGCTATCTACTACCATCAGGTCTGGGATTCCAACTCGTGACTCAAGGGACAAAAAGAGTGGGAGACACAGGAATATCTGCTCACCACCCTGCTCCCCTGGGTGCTTTCAAACGGGGTGCCGCCCACCAGCCCTCACCAGGGACTCATTTACCTCCTTTTTCTCCTGGGAGCAGGACCGGCCTCTCTCAGCCTTTCGCAGGCTCTGACCTGTAGCGGTTCAAAAGCAGAACCAGAGATGAAGACTGTGCAGCCACCGTTAGTTTATGATCATGAAAGCTTTTTATTTGCAAACTGAATAGACGAGACCAATCATAATCAAATGATTTTAAGAAAATGCAGCCTATTATTATAATGGGGAAATGGCACACTCTGGAAATGGGCCATCAGCAGGGAAAGTGGTAATTCGCACACTCATGTGATTCGACTATAATGAACCAACCTGCAGCCCTTTAATCTGGAACATCATCTGCACTCGGAAAGGGCCCACGGACTGTAGTTTTCCCAGCTGAATTACGTTTCTATTAAATTGTTTGGAATTACACAAAACGCCTTCCGCAAAAATGCCTTCCACCATGTGCATACACATAACCTTTGATGAGTGCGTACGGAGGCGCTGCCCCGCCTCCGTGCTGGTGCGGGCGCGAATGAGCGGTCGTCACTGGCAGTCTGCGTAATGGGCAATTTCTGAGACAATTGGTGCCTTTCTCGGAAAACTCAGAAGACTAACATTTGAAGGTAGCGAGCATAAATTCAATGGCCAGATATCATCATGTTTAAATAGGCTGTTCCCAATGCAGTTTTCCCAACTGTTACGGAGGGGTCCACTATACACAGGATTCCTGGGTGGAAAATTGATGGCCAGCCTTGGTTTTAAAATACGACACAAGAGTCACTTGCTTGTCATCAGTGCATCTCCCAAACTGCCACACCATGTGTCCCGCCGGGTCAGCGCACTCAGAAGGCAGAGACAGCTTAATGAGAGTCAACAGGTAGGGACCAAGACCCAAGGCAGACGTTCATCTCTGGATGTGGTCACTTACAGGGGGCTACATATGAGCGAGGGGCAAGGCGAAGGCATGGCTTATGACCAAGCTCAAGGGATGAGCGTTCTCCAAGAGAACCAAGGATGGGCCTCTAGAAATGGCCAAACTCTGGAGCCGAATTAGAAAAGGATTCAAAAGGGGCCAACATTGTGGCACAGCAAGTAAAGCTGCCGCCTGCAGTGCTGGCATCTCATATGGGTGTTGGTTTGAGTCCTTGCTGCTCCACTTCCCCTCCAGCTCCCTGTTAATGCGCCTAGGAAAGCAGCAGAAGATGGTCCAAGTCCTCAGGTCCCTGTACCCATATGGGAGGCACGCATGAAGTTTCTGGCTCTTGGTTTTGGCCTGGACCAGCCTTGGCCATTGAGGCCATTTGGGGAGTGAACCAGTGAATGCAAGATCTCTCTCTGTAACTCTGACTTTCAAATAAATAAATAAATAAACAAACCTTAAAAAAAAAGATTCAGAAAAGATGCAGCTGGAGAATTTAGAAAGCATGAGGTAAACAGTATGATGGTGTGGTAGACACCTGTTGGGTTATCTGCTCAGCTCCTAGTGACAATGTAAACAGACCTCTTCTCTCGCCCTCGACTCCCTAGACACAGGATGGGGTCTCCTGGGCAGCTATCCCTGTGTGTGAGCCCACACTCCAAACCTGACCCAAATGCAGCTGATCAGAATCCCAGCCCAGGAATTTGGACTTGGTTCTGAGAGAGAGAGAGAGAGAGAGAGGCAGGGCAGGCTCATGGGGAATTTTGATGCTGTGAGCAGCCACTGGCCTCCCGCCTCAGGGCAGATTAGCAGAGAAGGCCAGGATGCTGGCACAGAACGGAGTCATCTGAAACGGATGGCATGCCTGCCTTTGTGTCTCACAGCACCCACTGGAAACTATTTTCTCTCTGTATGCATTTTCTTTTCTCTTAAGACAAAGAGCCTAGGATCTGGGGAGGAAAAGAGCCCAGGAGGACGTGCCATGGTGGTGGGGGAGTTTGTATATGGGGACGGTGTACATGGGGGCGCTCTGAACATTCTGTTCCATTTTGCTGAAAGTTCTAAAACACAGTCCATCAATTAAGTACACACACACATACACACACACAAAACAGAAATAAATAAATTTTTTTTAAAAAGAGTCCAGGATTTAGGGCCCAGAAGATCTGGTAGTTGTATTTGATCATGACCTACCAATGCCTGCTGCTCATGGGCAGGAGCTAGTATGGCCAGCTCCCAGAACCCCCTGGCTACACCTGCTCTGGCTGTCAGCCCCAGGATTCCGAGGGGGTCCTCAGGCTAGCCATATATAGGCCATACGATGCAGAGCCAGGAGCCAGAGATAGGCCTGAGCTGGCAGAGACAAAGTGGGCTGGAGGCCAGGGTGGCTAGTGGCCCAGAGAGTTCCAGCAGTGCTGAGGGGCAAGCAAGACACCGGCAGGGCCCAGAGCAAGGGCAGAGAGTGGGAAGGACACAGCCAGTCCAAGCAAGAACGTGGCCACGCCTGCAGTCTGGCCGATGCCCTTGCTTTCCTGATCACACCAGCTCCAAGGAATACAGTCCTGGACGAAGCTGACTCCCTGTGGGACCTTGGATAAGTCACAGGATCTTGTAGGGCCATAGATTCCTCCTATTTTCTTTTTCAAATGAGTTGGGCTGAATCATCTCTAGGTTTGCTTTTCATCTCTAAAATTCTATTACACCAATAAAGAACAGTAAAAAAAAAAATTAAGGTGGTCCATAAAAACAAAATATTACTACAAAGAACACAGAGCTTAACTACTGAAATTTGAACGCAAATCTCTCCACTGGAGTTCATTAGAAGCTTCTTTACTCATGAAATTGGAAAATAATTCGCTTACTTTCCAATGAAGATAATTCGCTCTAATTATGAGCATTTGTTACCTAACCACCCTGGAAGACAGGTTGGCCCAGTCCCCACACCCCTGAGCCTCTCTGCTCCAGGTAGCTAGACGCTGCATCCAGGTTACACTACGCCTGTCTGTTGCACTTAGCTTCTTTGAGTATCTTCCTACCTTCTATCTCATTTATTCTCACAACAATTCAGGCAGGGAAGTGGAAGAAGGTGACATTAATATCAATATATGCCGCTTGCAAAATTAAGGGGTGTTCCTCTGCATTTTGCAAGGTGACCTGCCTGCTTGGGCTGGGAAGCAATAAATAAGATCGAATGTAAATGAAACGTGCGTACTATACTTTCTAGAATAGATGTATGCCTGCAGGAAAAGAGAACGAACAAAATAAAGTGACTGCATGGAATCTTTGTAAATATAATCCTATTCTCCCACGTACGGTTTTAGAAGGGTTTTATCTGCACTCAGAATTTCCTTTCAATGGTCCCAAGACTGTGATGCGTCAGTTTTACTTTCTGTAGATACAGGTAATAAGCACTGCTTCCATTTAGAGGGGAGTCACATCGTCCTCGGAGGACTTTCAGAAGTCATCAGGCGAGGGAAAAATCAGTGTCAAAATTACCTTTGAAAAAGAGCCTTCACCTCCCGAAAAGTACAGCCTTCGGGATACAGCTTTTTATAGCCATTGCTGTGATGAATGTGCATGTGTAATTTTGGTGCATATGGAAATGTATAGTACATGATAGAAATACATATGCAAGCTATAATTTTATGGTATTCTTAATTAAACTATTCATACTGTAACTACTCCATCTTCCCTCTTCGGGTGGGAGGAGAGTGATGAGGGTGCAGGCAAGGGCCCAGCACCAAGTTCACAGAAGTTGAATGCCTGGCGGATGCAGCTTCAACATACTGGGCACCTACTCTGCGGCCAGCACCTATGCAGAGGCATCATCTCCTGCGTCTTTACCACCACTCCTTTAGACCAGCACTCAGCACACTTATTCTGTAAAGGACTGGATAGAAAATATTCTTGACTGTGAAGGCTATAAGGATATAAGGTCTCTGATGCAACTCCTCAGCTCTGCCACCAGAGCCCAAAAGCAGCCACAGGCAACATGTAAACAAACGGGTGTGGCTGTGTTCTAATACAACTTCACTTATAAGAGCAAGCAGCAAATCAGATGTGGCCCAAGGGCTGTGGCTGGCCGACTCTTGTTTTAGATGCACAGCTCTGTTCTCATGGGTACAAAGCAAAGAGGGAGAGAATCAAGCTGAGGGCCAGTGATTGAACTGCTTGTAGAAGGTCACAGAAATGCAGATTCAGGGCTCAGCATGCGGCTAACTGCCGTCATTACCATCATTATGTTAGCCTCATCACCACGGCCATCATCACCACCACCGCCATCACCGTCACCATGGGAGTTCACTTTTAGTCTGGATCTACAGTGGGCCAGGCACCCGGGCTCCAGGCTGAGCAATACATCAACTCATTGACTCCCCACAGCTACCCTGTGAAACAGGCATTCTTATTCTACTTGTCAGAGGCACACAGTGAGTCCAAAGAGCTCAGGACACTTGCCCGGTGTCACACAGCTGGCAAGCGGAGGAGCTTCCCTTTCCATCTGGGCAATTCGGCCTGAGCCTGCACTGCGAACCACCACAGACTAGACTTCTCTCAGCCTGGTCCTGAGACCAGTGCAAGAAGGAAGACAGTCGCAACAGTTCACGGGGAGAGGGAGCCCGTGGGAAGGAACTCTGCTGTGCTGCACCTTTTGACTGTGCTTTGATTCCCCAAGCAGTTAATAAGGGGGGTTGAGGAAAATGACTCCCCAGCGGAGTTGGGGTTCCCTTCCAGCCAGATGGTGCCCTGAGGAGCCCTAGAAGACAGCAAGGTGCCCGCCGGCGCCAAGGCTCAATAGACTAATCCTCCGCCTTGCGGCACACCGGGTTCTAGTCCCGATCGGGGCGCTGGATTCTGTCCCAGTTGCCCCTCTTCCTGTCCAGCTCTCTGCTGTGGCCAGGGAGTGCAGTGGAGGATGGCTCAAGTGCTTGGGCCCTGCACCTGCATGGGAGACCAGGAGAAGCACCTGGCTCCTGCCATCGGATCAGCGCGGTGCGCCGGCTGCAGCGCGCCAGCCGCGGCGGCCATTGGAGGGTGAACCAACAGCAAAGGAAGACCTTTCTCTCTGTCTCTCTCTCTCTCACTGTCCACTCTGCCTGTCAAAAATAAAATAAAATAAAAATAAAGAAGACAGCAAGGTGCCTGCAAAGCCAAATGCAGAGAGGTGGGCTTGACATTACACACTGGCTCCCACCATGGAAACAAAGGCTGGACTTGGGAGAACAAAGGTGGCTCAGAGGAAATCCTATAGGCAAAGAAAGCCTAGGCTGGAACCTTCCGGTCACAAAGAACATGCTTCTCTCCAGTGGGGTGACAATGCTGCCACTGGGTTACCAAAACGCGAGGAAACTTAGTCCTTTTGTTGGCCACATTGGAGGGCTCCTGCTGCACTCACCTGATATATCTTTGAAATTTAATTTACATGACACACATCCCATGGAGGGACTGCTTTCTCTCACCTAGATGGATTGGTAAAAATCCAGAGATTTGCCAGTATATTCTTGGCAAGGTCTGGTGGAGCACAAAATGGCCCAGCCCTGTGGAGGGTATCTTGGCAACACTGTCAAAAGCACAAATGCATTTTCCCTTTGAGCCAGCTAAATTGCTACCAGGAATGTGCTGTGAAGAAACACCTCCACAAACAGGAAGACGCACATGCACAAGGTGTTCACGGCAGCATAATTTGCAATAGCAAAGACAGAACAAACCAGAAATCCATCCCCGTAGGGAACTGCTGAATAAATATGGTGAATCCACACAATGGCACGGGAGCTCGTGAAGCTGGAAGAAAAACCAAGCAAGCTCCTTATAGTCTACCACATATAAATCCTTAAGAGATGGCCATATTTTAAATGAAGAAAAGAGGGGGCCAGAAAGTATATGGGGCATGCACCTCTTTTCCAAGAAACCGGGTGAGGAAGACTATATACTCGTATTGATTTTATTTGTATAAACAATTACCCGGGAAGTGACTTCTCCATGTAGACTTTAATATTATTTAAATTTTTGAATGACTTATTTGGATCTATTTCCTATTCCATAAACTCAAACTTAAAATATTACACAGCCAAAAGCTGATGCTATGGTTTGGATAAGGTTTGAGCATCCTTCCCTTCCCCAAGTTCATGGTTCCCAGGGTGGCAGCATTGGATGATGGTGTAGATCTTTGGGAGCTGGAGCCTAGTAGAAAATCCTTAGGGCAACTGGGAGTGTGCTATAAAAAGGGGTTCAGGTGTTTCTCATGGAATTCTGGCTGGTGTTCCCAGCCCCACGTGGGCTCCTAATTCCTCTCTTGCCACATGATTCACCTACACACACCTGCCTCTAAAATTTGCCAAAGGGCACAATAGAGGGTGGGTGTCCTCACCAGAGCCTGCACCATGCTGCTTAGACCACCAAAACTGTGACCTAACTAAACCTCTTTTCTCTATAAAGTTAGCATGCCCCAGGTGTTCTGTTACAGTGATGAAAAACTCTAATACAGCTGAACTCAATTTAAAAAAAAAGATAATAAGAGGTGCTGTAGACCCCAGAGCGGGTGGGCAGCCTGGCACAGGGAAATGGAGTGGCTTCCCTGAACCCCAGGACACTGCAGCTTGCCAGAAAGAGAAAACCTTATTTTTGGAGGACAAATTGCCTTCTTTTAAGAGATCAATCTATAATGTGTGAGAGATAAGAACAAAATGATGGCAAAATACAGTTTCTGGAAATTGAAACAACCGTTTCTTCGCTAAGCCAATCGGCTACTGGTGAGGGTCATGTTCTTACGAAATGGCTGGAAAAGATGAAAAAGGAAAAAAGGAACAAAGACAAAGGGCAAAAAAAAAAGTCAAGATCTGTCCAAATGGGCTTTCTGGAAATCGTGATTTCACCTGGGTCAGGTTTCATGATTGCTTCGTGTGCACCTGCCACTGCAGGGTCCTTTCCTGGGTCACAGCTCCTGGGCTTTCCTACCTGTTTGTGGCAACAACAAAGCCACAAGGCTCGGAGAGGCAAAGCAACTTGCTCAAGGTCACAGAGCAAGGAACGGGAAGAACACGGGCTTACCCTGTGCTCAGGACACTCACTACACCCTGCTTCCTGTCTGCACACCAAGTTCATGAACAAAAGCAGCCCTGGACCCACTGCCCTTACTACCCGCACCCTAGCACATCCTCAGCTCCAGCCCAACTTCCTGCAAGCTCCCTGAAACTAAGATTCTGGCACTTACTGAGACTCACGTCTGTAGCCGCCAGACAGAAGTGGCAGGGTGGGAACAGGACTGCCTGGAGAGGAGGCAGCTGCCCACCCTATCCAGGGAATAACTGGTTAGTTTCAGCTGCCAGCTTCCCCTGACAAAACAGACTTGGTCTTGGTGAACTCAATTTTTCTAAATAAATTGTAAATCCAGTCTTCTGAGAAAGCTTCTAATGTTATTTACTTAGATAATTATTTATTTAAATGGCAGAGTGACAGAGAGAGAGAGAGAGAAGGAGAGATAGAAAGGAAGAGAGGGATCTTCCATGTGCTGGTTCACTACCCAAATGTCCACAACAGCCAGGCTGGATCAGACTGAAGCCAGAAGCCTGGAACTCCACCTAGATCTCATGTGTGAATGGCAGGGGCTCAAGCACTTGGCCATCTTCTCCTGCTTCCCTGGACATTAGTAGGGAGCTAGACAGGAAGTGAAGCAATCAGGACTTGAACTGTGGACCATATGGGATGTCAGCGTCACCAGGTGGCGGCTTAACCCACTGTGTCCCAACGTTAGTAGAGGCTTCTCATGTTTAATGTGGACAAGTAATTAAAAAAAATTTAAAGCTCAACAAATAGGCTTCTCATTTTCAATCTAGTAGGCAATTAAGACAAAAGATTAGAAAATATCCCACTTTTCAAAACCATGACAGCCGGCCCTCGATATCTGCAGGTTCTGCATCCACTGATTTAATGAACCTTGGGCTGAAAATACTGATGGGGCTGATGCTTGGCATAGCAGTTAAGATGCTCACCTCCCACACTGGATTGACAGGTTTCAGTCTTGGCTCCAGCTACTGATCCAGCTTCCTGCTAATGTACACCCTGGAAGGCAGCAGATGATGGCCCGAATACTTGGGTTCTCTACCACCCACATGGCAGAGGCTGGAGTTCCTGGCTCCTGGCTTCAGCCTGGCATTTGGGGAGTGAACCAGTGGATGAACAATCTATATCTGTCTCTCTGTCTCCTAAATTAAATGAAAATAAATGTTAAAATATGCAGATGAAAACTACATCTGTACTGAACATGCAGCCTTTCTTTCTAGTCTTGGTATTAACCACTATTCACATAGCATCTACACGTAGGAGGTAATGGAAGTCATCTGCAGGTGATTTAAAGCATAGGAGAAGATGTGTATAGGTGGTCTGCTAGCACAGCACCAGGGTATATAAGGCACTTAGCCATCCTTGAATTGTGGCATAGGGAAGGGGGAAGCCTTAGCACCAGTCCCCCATGGATAACAGGAAATGACTAATTTTTTTTATGTTTATTTTATTTTCATCTAGGCACAATGAGGAAGTCAGATGGACAAAAACAATCTTAGATCTTCCATCCGCTGGTTCACTCGCCAAATGTCTACAACATCCAGGGCTGGGACAGGCCAAGCCAGGATCCAGGAACTCCACCTGGGTCTCCCATGTAGAAGGCAGGGGCCCCAGTACTTGGACCACCACCTGCTGCCTCCCAGGATGCATTAACAGGAAGCTGGATAGGAAGCAGACTAGCTGGGACTTGAATCGGACACTCCAATATGGGACGCAGGTGTTGGAGGCAGCGGCTTATCCCTCTTCCCCACAACTCCGGGAATAACTGTATTTATTAAACCTGGATGCCCTGGGCCTCTTCTGAGGGCACCTCCTTAACCTCCTTAAGGCCATCCCATGAAAAGAACAGAAGTCTGCTGGACAGAGGGCAGGGCTGTTGGAACACTGGCTCTGCCGCACACCTTTCCCTTCACTGCCGACGTGCGCCTCCCGGCTGGTTCCGAGCCCAAAGTTCCATTCCTTCTGCTGAAAGCCTGAAACAATATCCCTGTCACTCTTCCTTTGCATTTTCGCTGTAACCAGAATTCCCAGGGCCCGGTTTACTGCCAAATTACCTGAGATAAACAAGTCATGCTAAGATCCTTTTTCCCTTTCCAAACCCAAACAGCAGCTGGCAGCTAGAAACGGTTATTTATAACCTGTGCACCGCGCCTCGCACTTGCTTCGTTGAGGAATGCTTAGCCGGGCATTCTTGGGCCGGCTTCGTAATTGGATGAGAGCCTGGGGAAGACGTCGTGTGGCTGGGGACTCATTCCCTGCCTGGGAGTCCTCTAAGACCCAACACTGGAGTCTGCTGTCTGGGTTAAGACAGCGCATGTCAAACACTTAGAACAGGGCTCTACGTAGTGCAGGTGCTCAGCTGCTCATCCCCTCCTCCAGAAACGACCATTAGAGGCTCTCCGTGAGTTCTAGGCAACTTGGGCTCCCAAATATATCCTGAGGGTGTCCATTCTCCCACTCTCCAAGCCCCCAGCATCCCTCCTTGGAATTTTTCACTGGGCATCTAGTAGGTCTCCAGCAGCCATAGCACAGTAAGACCATACCACTTGCTGGCTTGACTCTCCAACGCTTCCCTCTGTGAACACCCACACAGCTTGCCCTGGCTGCCCAGGCTCAGCATGGCCTGGCCCGGGGCACAATCCAGACTTCTCCTCTCCTTCCTCGAGGGCACGCTCCTGCAGCCCCACCTGCCCATCTTCGGCCCCTTCCACCCAAGATTCCACCCCGCCTCCCGGCCCTGGCCTTCTCCTTTCCCTTGTTCTAGAGCCCTCACTTCCCTCGGTCTCAGCAATCAGATCCAAGCTAGAGGGACTCGGTTCCTTGCAGCGAACTCGTCCTTCCGACTTTCATCTTCTGCACAGCACTTGTCTGATCTCTTTCCTATTAATGTGTCTGTGGTCTGTCTCCCCCACTAAATATCAGCGCTGCAAAATCGGAGGCAGCTGCCTGAATTTATCATCACTGAATGGCCCACACCCGGAAGAGTGCTTGGACAGGTGCAGGCACGAATGGGTGAACGGTGGGGTTTCTGAACAGACGATGCAGAAAGGGCCGGGGGGCGGGCCTAGGAGCTGCAACAGAGACTGCATGCTCTCTCACAGTGTGCCCTCCTGCCCCTTTCCCCCTGCTCCCTCTGGGATGTGGAAACAAAATATGACAGAGGAAGTCTAATACCCCCTTGGAGATAATTGGAAAGTATTGATTTCTTTCTGTTTGAAACGGTAAAGATAAGTAAATGTCACACTTCTGTAATCGAGTCAGTGGCTTATGGGACAACTGCTTCCCAGGCGGAAATGTATTTCCGTCTGCTTCTGTATCCATCACACAAGCACCTAAACCCATGCCTGCGCCGCGCTCCAAACCAGCCCCGTCCACCCACCCCAGCTCCCCACAGGATACAAGTGAGGACTGTGGGTTTGTGAAAATGGGTGTGGATGAGGGGCTTCATGAAAAACTCACGTTCTCCGTTAGGTCCATTTCCTCACAAGCTTTCTGTAGCCCCCATGTGTACACAGATACAAATTAAAGTGCCTTTTTGCCCCCCCACCACCACCACAGTGATCTGTCAAACTGCCTTGAGTAATATGGGATATAGTCATGAGATCTCCCAGAATCCTAATGGAAAAGATGTGTTCCTGCCCTGCTGATGTTCACTGTGTGCCTACTGAGCGCCAGTACCCCTCCAAGGGCTTCAGACAGATGATGTCCTGTGATCCTTACAGCCGCCCATAGGAGGCTCCTTTGACAACCTCCACTTGCAGTGGAAGGGCCTAGACATTGAGAGAGGGCGTGACTGACCCCTGAGGCCACAGAGCTGGGCAGAGGAGTCAGAATGCAAACCATCCACAAGCTCCACCCTTTCCTCTCCAGCACCAGGAGGGCTAGGGCTGGGCAGCAAGCCCGCGGAGAGAGGGAGAGAAGGATCAACTCATCTGCTGTCCTGGTTTTTCAGTTTCCTTCCTCAGGCCTAAAAATGAAACTTCCATGTGCAGAGCCTTGCACAGCACAGGCCCCTGGTGGGGGGGTTGGGGGGGGGGAGAACAGCGTGGAAGGCACTAGACTGAAACTGATCAGGGCCTTGTGTCCACAGCCCAGGCTGCCCATGGGCAGCTACTCAACTCCCCTGGGCCTGAGCCTCTGCATCTGCCACATGACAGTGTTCAGACTTGCTCCAAAGTCCCTTACTGACTGAATCCAGCCCACACACATCTGTCTGGTCTCCATGTCAAAAAAAAATTAATTTTTTCAGCCAACATTTAAAACTTGGACTATCTCACATTTTAAAATCTGGAGATCTGGATTTTCTTGAAAAATCAAAAGATCTGGCAGTGCAAGGCCTGCCTTCCTGCCTGGCACCCGTCACAGGGAACCGAGAGTGGCAGCCCACCAGCTGGCATGGTGCTCTCTGATTCCCATCCCTAGCTCTTCTGGTTGTCTCCCTGCCACCAAAGTCAAGTCCAGGGTGCCATTCACCAGCAAGTCTGAGAGGTGCCCCCAAAGAGAAGATGAAAGTGAAGATCCATGTGTCCACATCTTCAGCACAAATGAGTCCCACCATCACTGTCACCATCACCATCATCACCACCATCACTGTCACCATCACCACCACCACCACCATCACCATCATCACTATCATTGTCACCATCACCATTATCACTACTATTACCACCATCACCATCGCTATCACTATTATCACTACCATCACCATCACCGTTATCACCACCATCACCACAGCTAACACTAACTGTGCCAGGCCCAAACCTAAGGGCTTTGTATCTATTGACACATTTCATGCTCTAATTACACATGAAAAAAATGGAAGAGGCCACATGCTTCAAGAAATGAGCAGACAACAGATTTCTTTATGAGACTGAATAATATTCCTAGATATGCGAAGTATATTAGGTGTTAGAAGAAAACCAACAGAAGCAGCATAATGACATTAACCCTGCCATGGCTGTCATTCATATACAACCTGGCCCTGCAGGCCTCTACGTTGTGATTGTGATCCCTGCAGGGGTCTTCAGGGTTCTGAGAGACCTTGGGGGCCCCAGAATGGGAGCCTGACCATAACTATCAAGTCCTTTACAGGGTGAAGACCAAAATCCAGCAGGCAGGAACACAATTTGGGTGTCCCATGGGGGTGGCAGGGACCCAAGTGCTTGAGCCACCGCCTGCTGTCTCCCAGAGTATGCGACAGCAGGAAGCTGGGATCAAACCAAGGTACGCTAATATGGGACATGGGTGTGTTCCTACATCTAGGTAGCCTGGGCCTGTTAGAAGAGGGAACACACAGAGAATGCATGGCAAGTGCAGAGAGTTTAGCAAAGCGCTGTAGTCTCTGCAGGTGGGCAATTTCCTGCCAGATTGCATTCACCCACAGCTTTCCCATCTCTGAAGATGATTAAGTCTGGGAATCCATCAGCTAAGGGTGGTCAAGGTCACAGCGGGTTCCAAAGTGAGGCAGGAGCTGGGAGTGAAAGTTAACTTCACGGGGATTGGAAACAGGGGGAGGGTAAGAATTCTCCCTGGAAAGTAGGGGGAGAGGCTGTGGGTTCAGTAAAGGCAGCTGAACCAGACTGTGGTACTAGGACAGGTTCCAAGTGTTCAAAGGACAGTATCTAGGGGACCCCGGTTGTCCACTGGAAACAAAGGGAGCAGCAAAGGTCTCCAGAAGCGTGGGCCTTTTTTTAAATTTATTTTTATTTATTTATTTATTTTTTGACAGGCAGAGTGGACAGTGAGAGAGAGAGAGACAGAGAGAAAGTCTTCCTTTTCCATTGGTTCACCCCCCAATGGCCACTGCGGCCAGCGCACCGCGCTGATCCGAAGCCAGGAGCCAGGTGCTTCTCCTGGTCTCCCATGCGGGTGCAGGACCCAAGGACTTGGGCCATCCTCCACTGCACTCCCGGGCCACAACAGAGAGCTGGACTGGAAGAGGGGCAACCGGGACAGAATCCAGCGCCCCGACTGGGACTAGAACCCGGGGTGCCGGCGCCGCAGGTGGAGGATTAACCTATTGAGCCACAGGGCTGGCCAGCATGGGCCTTTTTTCTGTGTGCTGTCATGAGCCTGGCCAGCCAGGTGCTAGGGGACCAGCTGGTACAGCCCTTTCCTGGCTACCATGTCGACCCAGTAAACACGTGCCAGGCTGTGTGCCAGATGTCGGGCATACAAAAGAACAAGAGCGGGCCCTGACCCTCAAAGAGGGAACAGGGCATGGAGTCCAATTCTAGGGGATCCTGCCGTCAGGGAGGGGACGCAGGTCACTGTAATCTGTAGCCAGGGGGTGGGGCGGTGGCAGGGGGAGTGACTTCAAGGAAGGACCCAGCTTGCAGATAACACAGCCTGGGCAAGGTGTGGAGGTGGGAAAGGATGTAGTGTGCTCAAGAAGTGGCTTCAGGGGCCTATGGGGAAGCCAGTATGCTTATGCAGGAAGTGAGCACCTGCTGACTGGCACCACGAGCCACAAGGAGTCAAACCATCAGCCTGTTTCCAAGGTCAAAGGAGTGAGCCCTGTTCAGCCCTGGGGGATCAGGTCTGGGTGACAGTGCTGGCACGGCAGGGCCAGTTGCTTAGGAGGAGGAGCTTGGAGCTATTTAGAGAGCACTTTATCAAAGAATGAGGAAGTATGGCTACTGACATATTCAGGGCCAGCATTCTGCTTTCTTGTTTGCTTTTCTGAAAGGCAGAGGGACAGAGAGCTCCCACCTACCGGTTCACTCCCCAGATGCCAGGAACACAATCCAGGTCTCCCACGTGGGTGGCAGGGACCCAATTACTTGAGCCATCACCTGCTGCCTCCCAGGGTCTGCGTTAGCTGGAAGCTGGAATTGGTAGCTGAAGCCAGGAATCAAACTCAGGTACTCTGATATGGGACATGGGCATCCTAACTGCTACACTAAATGCCCACTCGCCAAAGCACCTTGTTTATCAGGAGACACAAGAGTTCAGATTTTTATAAGCACTATTTCTGACTCTGGGAAGATACACCTTTGGGCCCAGGGCAGTCTGGTATAAAACTTCTGGGCTTGAAGCAGGTGTCTAAAGAGGAGGCTGAAGAGGAACTGCTTCCCCACAGCAGTCTCCAGGGAAAGGTGCTATGTCCACAGGGCAAGTGTTCAGACTGCAAGGGTCAGGCTGTTCAAAACCCCATGGGGCATCAGCAGCCGCACTTTCTCACTCTTTGATAAAGTGCTCTCTAAACAGCTCCAAGCTCCTCCTCCTAACCAACACCACTGCTCCTTGTAAGGCCTCTCCTACTTGGAAACAGAGGAGTGGTCCCAGGGCCAGACCCTGCAGGAGCCAAGGCAAGTCAAGGAGTTCATTCAGCAGCCCGCGGGGCAAGCCATGCCCATGGGCACAGCCTCCAGGGAGTGAGAAACTGGCCTTTGATGACATACTCCAGAGTGCACACTTGTCTGGGTGGAGCCCTGGCTCTGCATCCACTAGCTAACCGTGTGGTGTGAAATGGGCACAATCACGGTACCATACTGAGCTGTTTCAAGAATGCAACTCACATTCTCTATGGCAGCAGTCAGCAGGTTTATCTTGCAAAGGGCCAGCCAGCGAACATTCTGGCCCCGTGGGCCAGACGGTCTCTATCACCACAGTCACCTCGGCCAACATGCCGTGAAAACAACCATAGACACGGGATGCCAGTGGGTACAGCTTTATTTACAAATAAAGGGACTTGACAAACGTTATCTCCTAGGGACTGCCACGCTGGGCTGTAGTTATCTATGCCTGGCTTTTCCCACCCGATTCTGAAGTTCTTACAGGCAGTAGTGACAGTCTGTCTTTCAGACCAGAAAAACCAGGCCTTGCACAGTGTGGCACACAACGAGGCCCAGTGGGACTTCCAAGGTTCTCAAAGTTGCCACTACAGCAGGCTTGTAACTTCAAATGCCGGCAGGCCCAGGCAGGGCAGAGTCGCGACTAGGGAGCTGGCCAGTGAGGCGTGCCGTGGGCTGGGAGAGAGTGCCTGCCTTCTAAAGGGGGCGGTCTCCGCTCAGCTCTGGTGGTGAGTGGCTACCGGGCAGAATTCTGACTCTCTGTTAATAGACTTTACTGATATTTTCTTTTTAAAGATTTATTTATTTATTTGAAAGAATTACAGAGAGAGGTAGAGCCAGAGAGAGAGGTCTTCCATCTACTAGCCCACTCCCCAAATGAGCACAATGGCCAGAGCTGAGCTGATCTGAAGCCAGGAGCCAGGAGCTTCTCCAGGTCTCCCACGTGAGTGCAGGGGCCCAAGGACTTGGGCCATCTTCTACTGCTTTCCCAGGCCATAGCAGAGAGCAGGATGGGAAGTGGAGCAGCTGGGACTCAAACAAGCACCCTTATGGGATGCCAGCGCTGCAGGCTAGGGCTTTAACCCACTGTGCCACAGCGCTGGCCCCAGATTTTACCGATATTTTCAACAAAACCTCATAATCAGATTCTTATGAGAAATATGCCACTGTTTCAATGTTGACAACTAATTTAAAAAACTAATTCAAAATTTAAAAAATCATCACGGGCCAAGGAAACACTTCCATGGATGACTATTTTGCAATCTGAGATAAAGGGTTCATTTTCAAGTTGGCTACATCTCTATTTTTAAGGCTAAAGTTTTTTTTTTTTTAATATTTCTTTATTCATTTGAAAGTCAGAGTTGCAGAGAGAAGGAGAAACAGAGAAAAATCTTCCATCTGCTGGTTCACTCCCCAAATGGCCACAACAGCCAGAGCTGGACCAGTCAGAAGCCAGGAGCTTCTTTCAGGTCACCCACACGGGTGCAGGGGCCCAAGCACTCGTGCCATCTTCTACTGCTTTCCCAGGTGCATTAGCAGGGAGCTGGACTGGAAGTGGAGCGGCCAGGACTTGAACCACTGCCCACATGGGATGCCAGCGCCGCAGGCGGTGGCTTTACCCATTATGCCACAGCGCCTGGCCCCCAAGGCTAAAGTTTTTAAAGACTTGTATCTTTAAACAAATTCACTCTACAGAAAAGTTCCAAGAACAGTACAGTGAGCTGCTATCTCCCCTTCCCCTGGACTCCGGCTGACTCATTTTGGCATCTCTGGATTCCAGTGCACAGAAGGCACTGAAATGCTATTCACTCACGGAACAAACGCCATCAGGGAAAAACAAGCAAAACGAAGTGTGCCAGGTTCCGGCGAGCAGCGAGCTAAAGTGGTGGGGCAAAACGCATGCTGAAAAACTTCGAGAGGAAAAGACAGGCATCAAATGGACAGACAGGAGCAATGAAGACAACGGGACAGACACACAGACCACGCAGAACGCACATTTATTTGGCCTACTGAATGTTTGCTTGGGTTTATTCTGTCTGGTTTTTGCCTGGTTTATTCTGAGTAGCAAGAGAAACACACAAATCACCAGGAGTCCAGGTAAATATCACACAAGACAGAACAGGCCAGACACACAGACTTGCATCCAAACCTTACCAATCACCCAGCGCCTTTTTTATAGTTTGGGATTATTTGGACAAGCCGGGTGAAATTTCATGTTGGTATTATTAATTCTCTGAGAAAGTTTGCTAAGCAAATGAACAGTACAAACAGGCAAGTGTTGAGTATTTGCTCTGGGGCCAGCAAAAGCAAATGCACAGCTTTAAAATCCTCCCTAATTACACGGATGCGCTGAACTGCTGTCTAATTATTATGTTCCTCAAAGACCGAGTACTTCTTTTTTCCCCCTAAACCATCTCATACTTTAAAAGCACTGGGGAAAACCTGACTTTAACACAAAGGTGAGCATTTTCAGAAAGAAGACTCAAGTCCTGCCAATTACCTTTATGTAAATTTAAAAAAATGTCAAACATGGGGTTTTGACTTAAGCAAAGAGTGAGCTAATGACAAAGGTCACTAATTGCTAGAGACCTTCCTCAGAAGTGCCTCCGTCTCCTCTGAGCATGGCGGAGGGAAGCTGCAGACAATCACAGCACCCGCCGCCATGTAGAACCGTGTTTTTATGCACCAGACGGGGCCGCACGCTCTTTCATCCACTCTTCACTGACGGGGGTCTTCTTCATCATCCCCATTTCACTGACAGCAAACCTGAGGCTCCAAGAGGACAAAGGACATGTCTGGGATTCAAATCCATGGCTGCACGGCCCCTAAGACCTCAGCGCATCACACACTGTGTCACCGAGACAGACAGGCGGGAGCTGCTCAAAGTCAAATCCGACGGGCCAGGGAGAATGTCCTAGAAAGCTGTAGTGATCCTGGCATGCAGAATCAATCAGACTATAACCCGGATGGGGGCACCTGCTAGACATGGGGAGGCTTTCATCAGTCTGGGAAGTAAACATCTTTTTTTTTTTTTTTTTTTTTTTTTTTTTTTTGACAGAGTGGACAGTGAGAGAGAGAGAGAGAGAGACACAGAGAGAAAGGTCTTCCTTTTTCCGTTGGTTCACCCCCCAGTGGCCGCTCCGGTGGCGCCCTGCGGCCTGTGCACCGCGCTGATCCGAAGCCAGGAGCCAGGTGCTTCTCCTGGTCTCCCATGCAGGTGCAGGGCCCAAGGACTTGGGCCATCCTCCACTGCACTCCCTGGCCACAGCAGAGAGCTGGACAGGAAAAGGAGCAACCAGGACAGAATCCGGCGCCCCAATCAGGACTAGAACCCGGTGTGCCCACACCACAGGCGGAGGATTAGCCTAGTGAGCCACGGCGCCGGCCGGAAGTAAACATCTTTCTAAGAGGGCCAGGGTTAGCTTCTCTGGGTGGCTAGAATCACAATTCCTTAAGGCCTGCTTCACTTTACCCAATAGATACATGCCTATACAACTATGCATAAATCACAATTTTACAGACTTGGAGGGGCCGGCGCTGTGGCATAGTGTGTAAAGCCACAGCCTGTAGTACTGGCATCCCTTATGGGTGCCAGTTCAAGTCCCGGCTGCTCCACTTCCCATACAGCTCTCTGCTATGGCCTGGGAAAGCAGTAGAAGATGGCTCAAGTCTTTGGGACCCTCCACCTTTGTGGGAGACCTGGAAGAGGCCCCTAGCTCCTGGGTTTGGATCGGCGCAGCTCCAGTCATTGCAGCCAATTGGGGAGTGAACCAGCAATGGGAGACCTCTCTCTCTCTTTCTCTCTTTCTCTCTCTCTCTCACTCTCTCTCCTTCTCCTTCTCCTTCCCCTTCTCCTTCTCTCTCTGTGTAACTCTGACTTTCAAATAAATAAATAAATCTTTCTTTAAAAAATGAAAAAACCTCTTTCTCTGTCTCTCCCTTTCTAACTCTACCTCTCAAATAAATAAATAAAATCTTTTAAAAATTATTTATTTAAAAAAAAAAAAGATTGGGAAAGAAAATGGGATTCTTTGAAGGTCATAGCTAATCTCAGGGTAAATACTTTCTTAGAATAAATTATTCCCCTTTGTAAGCAATCTGAAAATCAACAGATTCCTCCACGGGGCCACAGGCATATTCTAGGACAGGCTTCTTGAAAATGGTCTATTCCAGGGCTGGGGAACCCTTTGCCACCAAAGGCCATTTGGACATTTATAACATCAGTCATGGGCCACACAAAATTACCAACTAAAGCAGCCTGCTTTAGATCTACTAAATTTCAAGTTCTACCTTGTTGGGGACAGACCAAATTTCTTGGGCCTTCCCTGGTACAGCAATGTTTCTCAAAGCGTGTTCCACAGATCCTAGGAGGATGAGAGGAATGCAAAGAGAAAACTGCTCTCATCATAATTCTAATCCTTCTTCCCTAAGCAAAGCCAAGTAACCTGGGTTAGAACTGCTTGTAGCTTGAATCAAGGCAGCACAGCCAAACTACACCTGTAGCCATTATATTGTTTACTGTCCCAACCTCGTAATACAACAAAAAATCACTTTCACTTCAGAATGTCCTCAGGAAACAGCAATGATTCTATTGAGCCTCGGCCCATAAGATTCTGCATAAAGACATGGGAAGTATACATAAAGCATTTCTGTTACAAGCCAAGAACAATGGCTGATCCTAGAAAACCGACATGTGGTTGAGTTGCCAGCTGAACTAACCACCTTCAGTATGGAATGCCATTCTTCCTTGAATGAACAACTAACACACAAATTACAGTCACTCACAGCTGGGCATGGGGCAGACATTTTCACAAATACGAACCAAATGAGTCTGTCCCTTCAAGGTAACAACAGTATCTATGTCAATGATCAAAACTATTCAAGTGGAAAACTTGTTTTCATTACAGGAGTTCAATGGCTTCCCTATACTTAAAACTCTTTTAAAAAGTGAGATAGGTGATGGTATTAACAAGTGTGACTTTGATTCCGTGCAATGACATTTCAAAAGTTAACTTGTGGAAGATTTGCATGCTTCAGTGAACCAACATTTTCCCAGTGACCAATAGTTTATGTTATAAAATCCTATGAGTGGGAGTCGGCGCTGTGGCACAGTAGGTTAATCCTCTGAGTGCGGTGCCAGCATCCTATATGGGCGCTGGTTCTAGTTCCGGCTGCTCCACTTCTGA
Organism: Lepus europaeus; assembly: GCF_033115175.1. Lineage (NCBI taxonomy): Eukaryota > Metazoa > Chordata > Mammalia > Lagomorpha > Leporidae > Lepus > Lepus europaeus. Next base: position 22,484,642 of record NC_084847.1, read on the forward strand.
TCCAGCTCTCTGCTGTGGCCTGGGAAAGCAGTAGAAAATGGCCCAAGTCCTTGGTCCCTGCACCCAGGTGGGAGACCTGGAAGAAGCTGCTGGTTTTGGATCAGCTCAGCTCTGGCCATTGCGGCCAGTTGGGGAGTGAACCAGCAGATGGCAGACCATTCTCACTGTCTATAACTCTACTTCTCAAATAAATAAATAAAATCTTTAAAAAAAAATCCTATGAGTAAAATATTCAGTCAAAGGGCAAGATAGAACAGTAAATTTTAATGGAACAGAATACAAAAGCTTAATGATAAGGGTCTAGATATCCTATTGTGACTAAGCTTTAACAAACTGCCACTTGCTAAGTTCTGTTATATTATCAAAGAGTGTCTACAGTTACCTAAAAAGGCAATTAAAAATATCCCTCCCTGGTCCAATGATATATCGACGATGTGTGTGTGCAAGTGCTTGTGTACTTCTTCGTATGTGTGTGTATTTCTTCGTATGTGTGTGTATTTCTTCGTATGTATGTGTATTTCTTCGTATGTATGTCTTCATCCATATCAGCCCAAATAACATGACAAAACAGTTGGGATGCTGAAGCTGACACAAGTCTAGCTCCTTACTATTAAACCAGACACCACAGAGATTTGAGAAAATACAAAACAATGTCAGGGGTGGCACTGTGGTGCAGTAGGTTAGCCTTCGCCTGCGGTGCCAGCATCCCCTATGGGCTCTGGTTTGAGTCCCAGCTCCTCCACTTCTGACTCAGCTCCCTGGTAATGGCCTGGGAAAGCGGTGGAAAATGGCCCAAGTGCTTGGGCTCTTGCACCCAAGTGGGAGACCCAGAGAAGCTTTTGATAGGCTTAGCTCCAAATGCTGCAACCATTTGGGGAGAGAACCAGTGGATGGAAAACTCCTCTCTCTCTCTCTCTCTCTCTCTCTCCCTCTGTCTGTAACTCTGCCTCTCAAATAAATAAATCTTAAAAAAGAAAAAAAAAAGTCATTTTTCTTACTAAATTTTTAGCGGAAATGCAACTACTTGTCCATTAAAGATAGTATCTATATTCGGATGTAACAGGTTTATTCTTGACCTGTTTAAGTGAATCCATAAATGAACGTGTTGCGATTCTGTTTCAATTTCTGACATGGCAAATGTCACAGATGTAAAACATGTAAGCAAAGCCCTTTGGAGGCAGGAGCATAAAGGCTTTCTGAGGCCGGAAGGATTGAGTATTGTTTGGTAGCAACAGTGGGTTGTCCTTTCCAAGGAGCAAACTGGTGAGAGACATTCTAGAGCACCTCTGAAGGGCAAAGGGCAAAGGGCAAAGGGCAAAGGTATCTTGACAGCTCAAGCCAGAACGTTCCAGTAAAAGCACTCTTCCAGGCTGTGTTCAGTGTGTATCAAAGGCAGGCAATTTCTTCAGGGACAAATTCCAGAGACGCCAGGGGCAGTGGCATAAAAAGAATCTAGCGCTCACTCTAAGGCATGAGTCGGGCCCATCTATCTGCGAAGTCAAATAACACTGCACTTTACATTCATGTTCTTTCCCGTGGTCAAGGCCATGATTCCAATCAAGGATCCCTGAATGGTGGCCCACAGACCACCTCTGGCCTTCAGACGGGTGGGCCAACTGGGTATTTTGAGAAACACCCTACAACTGGCTTGGAAGCTGCCTGACCAGCTTCCGGTTCACAGCCCCAAACCAGCCCAGGAGCCTCGTCCTTGCAGACACTCGCGTTTGTTAGCCTCTGGACTCAAGGGCTCCCCGAAAACCCTGCCACTGAAGGACCCTTATGGGGGAGAGGGACAAGAAACTAGGCCTGGGCAGATATCAGGGGCTTCTTAAGAGGTTAGATGTTCCCCAGAGTCCAGCGGGCAGGACGTTCTCTGGGAAGGAAAAGTCAATCCCCTTCAGAGAACCTCTAGGCATGCCCAGAGCAGAGTTGCCACTCCCCTTCGGAGAGTCTCAGCACTCTCCTCAGCACTCTCCTCAGCTGGTTCCCTCAGCACTCTCCTCAGCACTCTCCTCAGCTGGTTCCCTCAGCACTCTCCTCAGCACTCTCCTCAGCACTCTCCTCAGCACTCTCCTCAGCTGGTTCCCTCAGCACTCTCCTCAGCACTCTCCTCAGCTGGTTCCCTCAGCACTCTCCTCAGCACTCTCCGGTATGCTAATTGTCCCTCCGAACCAGCCAATCCCGTGCCACCTCTGCATTCCATATGCTAATTCGTTGCCTATATAACCTGTGTGAAACTGCCGCTCAGGGCTCCTCACTGCCTGAGGTGGGGGCCCATTTGCGCAAACGTTCAATAAAAACCTCGTGCTTTTTGCATCAACTGGTCTGGATCTTTGGGCGTCCTCCCGAGCAAGTGGGCATCTCTGCAACTGAGAGGTCCAACATTTTGGTGGCCCGTACGGGGATTTTAGGTCGCCCTCAGACCCATTCTCTGTGGACCAGTTGGAGGTATAATTAAGTGTTTTCTGTTTGTTGTTCTTCGTCTTGAGTGTTCTGACTGGCCAGTACCTGACTCTGTGAGACCAGTGGGGGAGGCAGGCGTGCCCAGCAACCCCTGGTCCATTCCCCGGAGGACGCTCCGGTCTGTGAGACCAGTGGGGGAGGCAGGCGTGCCCAGCAACCCCTGGTCCGTTCCCCGGAGGACACTCCGGTCTGTGAGACCAGTAGGGGAAACCCTCGGTGCGTTCCCCCGGAAGACGCTCCCGGGGTGGTCTGGAGGTGGGTCGGAGACCAAGTCTCCCTCCTTCCCGGGGAGGGCTGGTCAGGCAGCCGCTCCCAAAAATAGCGCAATAGCGTTCGATTTGTCCTAGCCATGTGGTTTGTCTTGCTTACTGTATATGTCTGTGCATTGGCTGTTCTTTTTGTTTGGGCTAAAATCCTTGCACACATGGGTCAACAAATAACCACCCCTTTAAGTCTCACTCTAGATCACTGGAAGGACGTTCGAGAACGCGCGCGCCACCTCTCAGTGGAGGTTAAAAGGAAACAATGGGCAAAATTCTGTTCCTCAGAGTGGCCGGCCTTCGAGGTCGGCTGGCCAAGGAACGGCACTTTTAACCTCGATATTATTTTACAGATTAAGGCGCGAGTCTTTCAGCCAGGATCCAATGGACACCCTGATCAGGTGCCCTACATTACCACGTGGGAGGATCTTTCACGTAACCCCCCTCCCTGGATAGAACCCTTCTCCTTCCCGACAGAGCCCATACGGACCCCGTTACCCCCTCCTCCTATCCCGGTTGTGCCAACCTCCTCCCTATACCCTCTGAAGGAGATTCGAGATCCAAAACCTGACAAGCCACTGGTTCTTCCGGCTGATCAGGACTTTCTGCTCTTTGACTCTCCCCCACCCTATCTTCCCGGCCAGCCTGCTCCCCCGCAGGAACTCCCACAACAACCAGAGCGGGATGTGCAACCTTCTGCACCATCCCCTGATTCCACGAGGGCAGGGGAAGAAGTCTCAGCGCCTTCCCCGCCCTCCAGCCGCCTGCGCCTCCGTCGGGGGCAGGCAGGGGGCTCGGGAAGCGTCTGGAATTCGCAGGCTTTTCCTCTTCGCTCGGTGGCTGGCCAGATGCAGTACTGGCCATTTTCTGCTTCCGATCTTTACAATTGGAAAACCCATAACCCCTCTTTCTCTCAGGACCCCCAGGCTCTGACTGGGCTGATCGAGTCAATTTTATTGACTCATCAGCCCACCTGGGATGATTGTCAGCAGCTTCTGCAGACCCTCCTCACTACTGAGGAAAAGCAGCGTGTCTACCTTGAGGCACGGAAAAACGTCCCTGGAGCAGATGGCCGACCGACCCTACTGCTAAACGAAATCGAGGAGGCGTTTCCCTCAACCCGTCCTGATTGGGACTACACCACCGTTGCTGGTAGGGAGCGACTTCGTCTTTACCGCCAGATTCTCCTTGCGGGTCTCAGAGGGGCTGGAAAGCGCCCCACCAATTTGGCCAAGGTACGTGCAGTAGTACAGGGGGCTGAGGAAACGCCGGCAGGCTTCCTAGAAAGATTAATGGAAGCCTACCGTATGTACACCCCGTTTGACCCCCTGGCAGAGGACCGGCAGGGAGATGTAATCATGTCCTTTATAGGACAGTCAGCGCCGGACATCCGCAATAAATTGCAGCGGCTAGAGGGGCTTCAGGGGTATACTATACAAGATTTAATGAAGGAGGCAGAAAAGATTTACAACAAAAGGGAGACCCGAGAGGAGAAGGAGGAAAGGATCCGCAAGGAGCAGGAGGAAAGGGAAGACAAAAGAGACAAAAGACGTAATCGAGAGCTTAGTAGAATTTTGGCCACCGTAGTGCAGGATACAGAAAGGAGTAGACCAGGACAGAATAGGGACTTGGGAGACAAACGAAAGCCTCGGGTGGAAAGAGATCAATGTGCCTATTGTAAAGAAAGAGGACACTGGGTCAAAGACTGCCCGAAGAAAACACAGGGACCAAAGAGGAGACCAGTTCCAATCCTGTCCCTGGAAGAAGACGACTAGGTGAGTCAGGGCCAGGAGCCCCCCCCCCCGAGCCCAGGATAACCCTTGAAGTGGGGGGCAGACCGGTAACCTTCCTGATTGACACGGGAGCCCAGCACTCGGTACTGACTTCAGAAAAAGGGCCTTTAAGCTCCAAGACTTCCTGGGTTCAGGGGGCAACTGGAGGGAAGTTATATCGCTGGACAACCAATCGAGAGGTCCAGTTAAGTACAGGACTTGTGACACACTCGTTCTTACTAGTGCCAGACTGCCCCTACCCCCTCCTGGGCAGGGACCTACTCTCGAAGGTAGGAGCCCAAATTCACTTCCATGAGAAAGGAGCTACCATCACAGACTCAGGAGGGCGGCCCCTCCAGGTATTAACACTACGCTTGGAGGACGAACACCGATTATTCGAGAGGCCCTCGTCCACCATGGCTCCCCTGGACCCCAAGTGGCTCAGATTTTCCTCAGGCCTGGGCAGAGACTGCGGGAATAGGGCTGGCCGTCAACCGGCCTCCCTTGATCATAGATCTGAAGCCCACGGCCATTCCCGTGTCAGTTCGTCAATATCCGATGGGCAAGGAAGCTAAGGAAGGTATCCGGCCACATATCCAGAGACTGTTACACCTAGGCATTTTAAAACCTTGTCGTTCACCTTGGAACACCCCCCTACTACCAGTAAAGAAGCCTGGTACGGGTGACTACCGCCCGGTACAGGACTTGCGGGAGGTTAACAGGAGAACGGAGGATATGCATCCCACAGTGCCCAACCCCTACAATCTGCTAAGTACCTTGCCTCCGACCCACGTATGGTACACTGTGTTAGATCTAAAAGATGCATTCTTTTGTTTAAGACTGAGCCCTCAGAGCCAATCCATCTTTGCTTTTGAGTGGAAAGACCCAGAGACCGGGTTTTCAGGACAACTCACCTGGACAAGGTTGCCCCAAGGATTTAAAAACTCGCCTACCTTGTTTGACGAAGCTCTGCACCTAGATTTGGCCGACTTCCGAGTCAACCATCCGGACCTGGTCCTCCTGCAATATGTGGACGACCTCCTCCTTGCCGCTGAAACTGAGCAGGACTGCCTAAAAGGTACCGGGGCCCTGCTACAGAGACTGGGGGAATTGGGCTATCGAGCCTCCGCGAAAAAGGCCCAAATATGTCAGAAACAGGTGGCCTACCTAGGCTACCTCCTAGAAGGAGGGCAACGGTGGCTGACAGAGAGCTGAAAAAGGGTGGTTGCTCTAATTCCACCCCCCACCGATGCCAGAAAGATGCGGGAATTCCTCGGGAGCGCGGGATTCTGCCGCCTTTGGATTCCTGGGTTTGCGGAGCTGGCAGCCCCATTGTACCCCCTCACGAAGTCCAATGCTCCCTTTCAATGGAGAGAAGAGCAACAGCGGGCGTTTGACAACATAAAAAAGGCCCTATTGTCAGCCCCAGCCCTGAGCCTCCCTGATATGACCAAGCCCTTCACATTATACGTGGATGAGAACAAGGGAGTGGCGAAGGGAGTGCTAACACAAATGCTTGGACCCTGGAAAAAGCCGGTGGCATACTTTTCAAAAAAGCTAGACAATGTAGCGGCCGGCTGGCCTCCGTGCCTCCGCATGATAGCGGCCGTGGCAGTTCTGGTGAAAGACTCGGATAAATTGACTCTAGGCCAACCTCTCACCATAGTGGCACCTCATGCTGTGGAGACAGTTATCCGCCAGCCACCAGATCGGTGGCTCTCAAATGCTCGGATAACTCATTACCAGACTATGTTATTAAACTCAGAGCGGGTCCGGTTTGGGACTGCCACCTCTTTAAACCCGGCCACCCTGCTCCCGGAACTGGGGCCCCAGGCCCAGGTAATCCATAACTGTCACCAAATCCTGGCTGAGGCCCACGGCACCTGAAAAGACCTAACCGACCAGCCTCTGCCGGATGCCGAAATGACCTGGTTCACGGATGGGAGCAGCTTTCTACAGAACGGTGAGCGGAGGGCTGGGGCAGCGGTGGTGGATGGAAAAACTGTTATCTGGTCAAGTGCCTTAAAGCCTGGAACTTCTGCTCAAAAAGCCGAGTTCATAGCCTTAACTCAAGCTTTAAAACTGGCACAAGACAAAAAGGTCAACATTTACACAGACAGTCGGTATGCTTTCGCCACTGCCCATGTACATGGGGAGATATACCGGCTAAGGGGCCTCTTAACCTCAGCAGGCAAGGACATTAAAAATAAGCAGGAAATCCTAGATCTTCTACAGGCCTTGTTCCTGCCCAAAATGTTGAGTATAATTCATTGCCCCGGGCACCAACGAGGAGACGACCCCGTAGCAAGGGGAAACAGGATGGCAGACGAGGCCGCTAGGGCGGCAGCCCTGAGCCAACAGGTGCTCCCGTTAAAGACAATTGAGCCCACCCAAGTATCGAGGGAACCACCTTTCCTCTATTCGGACCAAGACTTAGATACGATCCAGCGGCTCGGTGCAGAGTATGATGAACAAATAAGGGTTTGGAGGCTCGGAGAGAAAATAGTCCTGCCACACCAATTGGCTAAAGAAATAATTACCAGCCTCCATCAATGGACTCATTTGGGACACAAAAAGCTAAAAGCAGCCTTACAGGAAGATAGGCAGTCTTATTACATCCCCGGACTTGACTCTTTAGTCCAGCAGGTGACTGAATCCTGTGTTCCGTGTGCCAAGGTAAATGCCAGACACCTCAAGCTCCCGGAGGGAGCTAGGGTAAGAGGAGACCGACCAGGAATCAACTGGGAGGTCGATTTCACTGAGATAAGGCCGGGCAGTTATGGGAATAAGTATCTTCTAGTTTTTGTAGACACCTTCTCCGGATGGACTGAGGCATTCCCCACAAAACGGGAAACCGCCCAGGTGGTCGTCAAGAAGATCATAGAGGAGATCTTCCCCCGGTTCGGCTTGCCTAAGGTAATCGGGTCCGACAATGGCCCAGCGTTTGTCTCCCAGGTAAGTCAGTTGGTGGCCAAAGCATTAGGCATAAATTGGAAATTGCACTGTGCCTATAGACCCCAAAGTTCAGGACAGGTAGAAAGAATGAACAGAATAATTAAAGAGACCTTGACCAAATTAGCGTTGGAGACTGGTGTTAAAGACTGGGTCCAACTCCTCCCTATGGTGTTGTTCCGGGTCCGAAACACGCCCTCTCATTGCGGGCTGACACCATACGAAATCCTTTATGGAGGGCCCCCACCAGTAGCAGGCTTGCTTGACCTTGCCAGTGACTCCGTTGCCGATGCCCCTAAGTTACAGGCCCGGTTGAGAGCACTCCAGATCATCCAGAACCAGGTCTGGAAACCTCTTGCAGCAGCCTACCAACCCAAGACGACAACCATCCCACATCCTTTCCAAATCGGTGATGCTGTGTATGTCCGAAGGCACCAATCTAAGACTCTAGAGCCCCAGTGGAAAGGCCCCTTCACTGTGCTGTTGACAACTCCCACCGCTCTCAAGGTCGACGGAATCGCTGCTTGGGTGCACGCCTCACACGTGAAGCCAGCACCACCTCCCCAGGGCCCCGAGGATCCGGATAGACCAGCCAAATGGAAGCTCCAGCGCACTCAGAACCCACTCAAGCTAAGATTTTCAAAAACTGTTTAATATTTATGATGTTCCTGGCCTTTCCCCATTGTTTTTCCAATCCCCATGCTCCACAATTGTTAACGTGGAACCCAACCCAGTCCAGCAAGAACAGAGTTCCCTCCCTCCAGTGAGGCAGGCACTCCCCAGGCCGGTCCAATAGATTTTAGGATTAAAATCTTTGCAAAAAGAAAAGGAGGGAATGAAGGACCCTTATGGGGGAGAGGGACAAGAAACTAGGCCTGGGCAGATATCAGGGGCTTCTTAAGAGGTTAGATGTTCCCCAGAGTCCAGCGGGCAGGACGTTCTCTGGGAAGGAAAAGTCAATCCCCTTCAGAGAACCTCTAGGCATGCCCAGAGCAGAGTTGCTACTCCCCTTCGGAGAGTCTCAGTACTCTCCTCAGCACTCTCCTCAGCTGGTTCCCTCAGCACTCTCCTCAGCACTCTCCTCAGCACTCTCCTCAGCTGGTTCCCTCAGCACTCTCCTCAGCACTCTCCTCAGCACTCTCCTCAGCTGGTTCCCTCAGCACTCTCCTCAGCACTCTCCTCAGCTGGTTCCCTCAGCACTCTCCTCAGCACTCTCCGGTATGCTAATTGTCCCTCCGAACCAGCCAATCCCGTGCCACCTCTGCATTCCATATGCTAATTCGTTGCCTATATAACCTGTGTGAAACTGCCGCTCAGGGCTCCTCACTGCCTGAGGTGGGGGCCCGTTTGCGCAAACGTTCAATAAAAACCTCGTGCTTTTTGCATCAACTGGTCTGGATCTTTGGGCGTCCTCCCGAGCAAGTGGGCATCTCTGCAACTGAGAGGTCCAACACCACATCTCAGACTCCGTGATCCAGCTCCAGAGTCAGAGTGCCCGGCTTCCCCGCTCACTCTGCCGCTTGCTGGATGTCCGACTTTCGGGAGTTACTGAACTTCCGGGAGCCTCCGTTTTCCTCGCTGTAAAATGGGATAACCTTGACCTCACACGGCTGCTAGGAAGCTTAGAGAGGTGCTCGTGGGCTGTTGCTAACACTAGACCGCACACTCCAGTGCTAAGTCCCTTCCCAGGAGCGACGACTGCGCTACCCACAGTCACACTTACCTCTACCCAAACTCCCAGATCCCACAGCTCCAACCTCCCGGGACACGCAAGGTCCTCCTCGGCCCTCTACTTCTCCTTTCCCGGAGACCCTGGCCAGTCCTGGGTTCCCACACGACCACAGGTTCGGTACCGCTGACCACTCCCCCAGCCGCTTCTCCCCAACCCGGACCACTAACTCTCCCTTTCCCTCAGATCGGAGACCGCCTTGAGTCAGGAATTGGCGGTCCAGGAGTCTACGGCCTAGGCCCTTGTCTGAAGAAGACTCAGGAATGTTGAAGAGTAACTGCCCGCCCTCCCGGAGGGGCCCTTAGACACTCACCGTCCATCCTTAAAGGCGGCGGTTACGGCGGTTACGGCGGTTATGGGTGCTCGAACCGGAAGCTGCCCCTACACTGTTTGCAGTTCCCCTGGTTACTGCAGGGCTCCCGACCAATGGCGGTGGAGCGCCGCTTGCTGAGCCCGCCTCCAAAGCGAGTGACGTCACGGAGGCGCGCTAGAACGCCTCCTCAGATCCCGGGGTGCGACCCGCCTCCGGCGGCCACAGATCCTTGTGCGCAGGCGCGCTGGGAAAGGCCGCCTGGCGCCGCGGTGCGCAGGCGCCGCGGGGGCTGCTAAGTGAAGCGGCAATGGACGCCTTGGAGTCGTTGTTGGACGAGGTGGCCCTGGAGGGGCTCGATGGCCTATGTCTGCCCGCGCTGTGGAGCCGCCTGGAAACGCGCGTGCCGCCTTTCCCTTTGCCGTTGGAGCCCTACACGCAGGAGTTTCTGTGGCGGGCCCTTGCCACGCACCCAGGAATCAGCTTCTATGAGGAGCCTCGGGAGCGACCAGACCTCCAGCTCCAGGATCGGTGAGCGGCCTGGGCCTGCGGGCGGGCGCAGGGCCCGGGTCCTGATAGGGTTGGGGAGGGGGCAGGGAATGGAGCGAACCGGGGCGGGAGAAACCCAGACCCGGAGTGTGGTGGGCAGCACCTGATGTGGGGACCAGGTGGGGCCCAGGAGCTGGGGATCATCTGATGGTAACCCCGTTATATCCGGGCGGGCTGCATTCAGAGAGTATTTCCATGAAATTGGACGTAGGACGGGAGCAGGAAGGCAGTTCCTGTGGAACGCTCAGGGTTGGACCAGGGCAAGTGCGCACAGCAGCCAGTTTAGGAATCGCGCTGATAACCCGAGCACGGACCAGGTACGACTCTGCAGTTCCGTTTTAGGAGCTTGGGGAGGTCGGTCCACACCGTGACCCCCTGGAAGTAGGTGCTGTCGTCTGTCCCACTTTACAGGGGTGTAAACTGAGGCGTGCACAGGGGACAAGCAAGGAGCATTGATTTGAACTCTGTATGTCTCCGGAGTCTTTTTTCTTTCTTTTCATTGATTTGAAAGACAAGAGACAGAAACAGCGGGCTGCCATCTGCTTGCTCACTCCCCAAATGCCCGCAACAGCTGGGCCTGCTGGGCTAGCCAAAGCCTAGAGCCTGGAACTCCATCTGGATCTCCCACGTGGGTGGCAGGGCCTCAAGTACTTGAGCCATCGGCTGCCTCCCAGGGTGTGCATTGGCAGGAAGCTGGACTGGAAGCTGAGGCAAGCAGGAGCCCTGGGGACTTCCATGTGGAATGCAGGCCTGGTGGTGTCTTTATCCCTGAACCAAGTGCCGGCCCCCAGAGTCTGTGCTCTTCTGCCATATTGTGAGGGTGGGGGCAGTCCCCAGAGGTGATACCCAAGACAAGGCTTGGAAGTTGGATTTAGGCAGCCGGTTGGCAAAGAGAACGGTGGACAGAGAGCGGGAATGTGAAAGGCCGAAGGAAGAGAACTAAGTTTGGCTGGAGTGTAGGGTAGAAGGACAGAACAAGGAATAAGGGTTGGCACACAGATGCATGTTAGGAGTTGGTACTGTTCTAAGATTCTTTGTTTTTTTAAGATTT